>NC_080567.1:32937500-33132500 GCF_030253575.1 Rhododendron vialii
CAAGACAAATCATAGGGGCTTTAGGCATTACAGCCTAAATAATGATATTTTTTCTATTATGAACTTGATTAGTGAAGGTTATCAATGGTGTGGTGCATAGAAGGGAATGTGGCATGATGCTATACAACCGCTATGACTCACATTGGTGGTCTGAATTAATCACAGTATTAAAGTTTCTAATTGGTTTGAACCTATTGGTTTTTTTTTTTTTAAATCCGTGATCACGTGTCAAAGTTTTTTAGTGTGGAGCCCACTCAAGTCATTTTAAACAAAATGCATATTTTGAAAAAATACACTTTGCATCACAATCGGCTTGATGGGCCAAGTGGGAGAATGTTAGTTTTTTCCCATTAGTGTGGCCCACTAGCCTTCACGTTTTGTGCAAATGGAACTCTATTATCAGATAAGCCAATGAAGTGATATGGTTCATTACGATAACTAATTAGAATTATAGATTAAGGAAAACTCATGATAATAAAAGAGACTTTGATGGACTAGGTGTCTTTTAATAATTATCTCTATGGCCCTCTTCTCTCCTCTATAAAAGGTAGAATACTCACCCCTTATTCATACGGTTTTTCCATCAATTAAAGTACTGGGGTATTTTAGAAAAGTAGAGACAGAGAAAAGAAGGTGAGCCAAGAATTAAGGTGTTTCTAATTAAGGGGTTTGTTCTCTCTAATCACGATGGCCAACAAAGGTACGCTATTTATTGTTCTTGAGATGTGTTGAATTCAAGATCCTGTTATATCTGTTTTCCGCATAATAGTTTCAATACAGATATTTAGATTTACATTTTAATCTCCAGGTTGGGGATTAACTTGCACTTCCGTTGTAACGTTTTCTTTTTGAACTGGTCGTGATTAATGTGGGATAAATCTCTTTATTCTTCCCAAAGGAGAATTTTGATTTCAACCCGACCACTTTTGAAAATTCTATCATCCATTCACTTTTTGTGGTTGGATTCTGTCTCTCTAGACTAAAGGTCTCGCCTTCTTTCTTGCTCCATTCACTTTTTGTGGCTGGATTCTGTCTCTCTAGACTAAAATATCCGTTGGAATAATATCTTTTTACATTTAATACAAGGGAAAGTCTTCAATACACACCTTTTAAGGTGTGTATCATATGCACCTATTGTGTGGTTCATATTGTGCCACCTCATAAAAAATTACTTGTAGGACCAGTCATTCGTAACATTTTATTTCGTATCGTAACTTTTATACTAAAAATTCGTAACTTTTCAACAATATGATTCGTAACTTTTTAACAATAGATTCGTAACATTTTGGAATTCATTACATTTTGGTGTATTTTAATAAGGGTGCATATGATACACACCCAAATAAGAGGTGTGTATTGTAGCACTTCCCGTAATATTACAATTGTATCTTATTTTCTTCAAAAACTCTTGCAATAATATCTTTTTACATTTAATATATTGTCTTATGAGAAAAATGAGGCCCAATTTTCCCTTGAATTTTGGCGGGCTAAAACGACCGCACCTCAAACTTGACCTCTGGGCTGGCCCTGCATCTTTGAGCCATAGTTACGACACTGGTAGTCTTGTAGTGGTTACTCAAAGCTCACCCACCACATCTTGGAGCTATAGTTGCAAACTTACAACACTGGTAGCGGTTACGGAAAGCTGAGCACCACATCTTCTGCCACTTCTTTTGCATCTGCATCGCTCCTGTAAAGAGGACAAATTAAGTCATCCATA
Organism: Rhododendron vialii; assembly: GCF_030253575.1. NCBI lineage: Eukaryota > Viridiplantae > Streptophyta > Magnoliopsida > Ericales > Ericaceae > Rhododendron > Rhododendron vialii. Next base: position 32,939,221 of record NC_080567.1, read on the forward strand.
TTTTGTTTTTGATAGGAAACAAAATTTTATTAGAACTCGACAAATGATACATCAAGGAATGACCAATTATAAATCTGAGAGTTTCCTAGCCGGTTCAAGATTTCAGGTCTTGCAGGTTTATGCTTTTTCTTCTTCTCTGCAGAAACATTGAAATAATTTACTCATCTTTTATATATACAAAACATAGTTTCAATGAGACATTCGAAACTCATCATCAAAGTCAACCTAACTTGTCTATTACAAGGACTCGGGGGTGCTGTAGTGCACTCCCGCACTACACGTGTAGTTCGATCAAATTTTTGTTGTGCTGTGCATTTGGTCCCAATGTCAGTTGATCCGTACTGTTGGTAAATTTTGACGGACAAGATAAAGCAGTCACAGCACTTGTATTTTGTTATACTCCTATATTAGGGCTCATTTGGCTGTAAAACTGAAACAATAATATTTTTTTTTCTTTATTCAAAACCAAATTGAATTTGATAATTTTGCGTCAAACTTTTGTGACTTAATAATTCACCTTGGCAAGAAGAATCGGAAAATTAAAAGTTTTGATGAAAACTCATATTTTTTTTCAAAAAGACAGGAATAAGTAAAATAAGTTGATTTATTGACTTATTTTTTTCTTTATTTGAAAAATTATGAGTTTCGATCAAAAAGATTTCACTTTTCCGATTTCTCTTATTGAGACGAATCATTAAATCACAAAAGTTTAACTCAAAATTAACAAATGAAAAAAAATTTAAATAATGACAAAAATGATACTTATCTCTTAAATTCAAGGAATATTTAAATATTCATCCTCTTTATCCATACCATGTAAGAAATCATCCCACCCTTTTTTCATGCTTATGTTTTCATCATCTTAGTTAGGGGTGTACACGGTCCGGATTGGTCCGGTTCTCTAGAAAACCAGTAACCGGACCATTTCAAACGGTTCTAAGAAATTGAGAACCAGAACCTAACCAATATATGATTGGAACCGAATCAGAACCAAACCGCAAAATCGGTCCGGTTTTGGTTCGGCTCCGGTTCCGATTCTATCTAATTATCATCCAAACCTATCACCGGTGTGTGAGAAAGAGAGACGTGAGATTGAAATTATAAAGACTAATCCGTTAAATAAGGTTGCAAAGAATTAAAAGAATAAGAAGGTAATCTATTAGAATAGAAAAAGAAGAAAGAAAATAAAAACTTTCCTAACGAATGAGATTTCATCTCTAAATAAAGTAAGTTTAGCAAGAAAGAGATTAACTTACCAAATTACACACATATATTTATTTTATATAATTATATATATTAGTTTTAAACGGTCCGGTCCAGTTCTAACCACGGTTCTTTAATTGAGAACCAGTAACCGAACCAAAATTAACGGTTCTTATTTTTTTTGGAACCATAACCTGACCGCAGAACCACAGAACCAGACCAAATATGACGGTTCGGTCCGGATCGGACCGGTTTTACGGTTCGGGCGGTTTTCTTGAACACCCCTAATCTTAGTGTGTTAATTACCTTTCTTACCCTTTTTGCTATAATATACATATATCATATTATATTTTTTTCCTAATTTAGTAGGATTGGATTAGATTGGTTTCCCAATTTAGTGGAATTTGATTGGATTGTTTTCCCAATTTAGTGGGATTTTATAAATTTAAATATGATTGATTACTTTTATTTTTTTATCCTATTACTTTTATATTTCAAATTAAATCAAACAATCACAATTCATGATTGTTTGGTAATTTTAATATGATTGATTATTTTTATATTTCAATGATAATATTTTGGGTGTATGTCATGTTTATTAAATCGGTTTCAAGCTAGATTACGAATGGTCATGAAATGTTGAAATTGACGTGGTAATTTAATCATGAAACGCTAATCATGATAACACATGTTTTGATAGTAATTTAATCATATTTCATGGAATAAGATCAATTATAAATATGACCTTTTAACATGATCAATACATGTAAAAATGTGGTCAACTTATCAAGTTAATTTCATAAAATATGGTCATTTTATCATATCTGATTGGCCAATACCTATTTCATGGTAACTGCTACAAATAATCTACCATGAATTCATAAACCACTATAATAACTCATCTGCTTGTACGTAATACACTATGACGCGAACATTATTTTGATGAACAATTATACATGCAATATTGATCATTTTCTGCAAATGATTTGCCATGAAAAAACAAACATATTTCAAAGATTCGATTCATGGAAACCATTCAAATAATTTTCCATGAAAAAACAAACATATTTCATGGTAACCGCTACAAATAATCAACCATGAATTAAAAAACTACTATCAAAAACCAGATACTTGTACGTAATACACCATGATCCAACCATCAAGCCCATCTGTTTGTTCTAAAATAATTTCAAAGGTCATGGAAAATTAGATCAAGCCTATTACCTACAAAATTAGACCATCAAAAACTTAATTAACAAACTCAACATTGTCCTTCAATGGCTCCCATCTGTACGTTTCTATGGTTTCCATCCAAACAGCTTCATGAGGGAGATCGCAACGCCCATATACATCATCTGAGGACAACAAGAACCCACCACACTCCACCGTCGTGGATTCCGCCGGAACTCGTCAAAGACCCCGGCGGCCGAGCCACCTTCGTGGTGTCAGCCACAAGAGGAAATCAGCAGCAATGGCGAGACCCCTCCGGCGACGTCATCTAAGGGCCAAGCTCGCGAGAAGAACTCCTCAGCGCGCTGCGGCGGCAAGAGGCTATGAAAATCGAGGAGGTGATGGTCGGTAAGCGGCGGCGGTGGTATGAAGTGATTAGATCGCGTGGTGTTAATGCTCATGCAGTTCCAATTCTGGCTGGTTAGTCGCTTGTCGGCAGCAGTACTACTGGTCTCAATTTAGGGAGAGAGGGTAGAGAGTGGAGAAATTTTCAGCGTGGTCTTGGTTTTCTGCGTTTAGGACGACTGGTCTGGGTTTTCAGCTTTTAGGATTTTAGGAAAATAGGGAGCCCAAATTTAAAATGGAGGATCAATATCTTTGACGAGACTTTCGGGATTGACTGGAGAAATCTTTGGGGATCAATCGCCGGTAAAATCGTGAGGACTGAATTTGTTAAGTTACCGTCCCATTTTTTCGTTGATATATATATATAGACACAATAACGGGGATCATAAAAGGGTATTACGGGGATTAAAAAGGTGGAAGGACGAAAACATAAGTAGTTCAAAAGTGCGGGATGAAAACTTAAATAGATTGGGGTTCAAGGATGATTTTTTAAGTAACCCTAAATTCAAACCCATAGTGCGTTACTTTTTGAGTTTTGTTGTTTATACAGTTAGAGAGAGAGAGAGATGGATAGGTGAATTGGCAGAAACAGTTAGAGAGAGAGAGAGAGAGAGAGAGATATGGGTGAATTGGATTGTAGTGAGAGAATCAGAGAAACTGAGATAGACAGGAGTAACTGCGGGTGAGAGAGAAAAAGAGGTGTTAGACCAATTTTTAATTCTAATCCATATTAAATCTACTCTCAACCTATCTAAATCCATAAAAATATGGGTTGACATTACACAATATGAACGGATTGAGTTGGGTTACAAGTGGGCGAATTTAGAGGAATTAAAAAATATGAATTAAAATTGCCACTTCTATTATTTAGTGTTTTATAGGGGTTCATTGAAGATGCTCTTAGTATGTGAAATGATGAATTAGTTCTTGTGTACTGATTCAAATGCAAGAATTTGCGTTGCCGTGTGCTTTTTTACAACGTAACTCACCAACTGTTGGAGAATTTTCCTGGTCAACTTTGTTACTTATTTCAGTTTTTTTGGATTAACTTTCACTGGTTTGATTCTAATAGAGCAGTCTTTTTCATGTTTTGGGCACGTTAATTAAACAAAAATATAATTGACCACTATACTAGATCGACCCATTTTTGAGGAAAAGATAAATAAATTAAATTATAGAAACAAGGTTAGGCGGAGTTTCAGTTTCTTTGTAAACCTTATTTTTCAAAAAGAAAATAATTTCAAACTCAAATATAATGAAAATGAAAAATAATTTTTTGATCTTTTTTTTTTGCACCATTTGAAAAATCTCAACGAGATCTATAAAATAAGATCCATATTAATAAAAAAATTATTTGAGTAAATATATAATTTTTGAACTTAAAATTATTTTCTTTTTAAAAAAGAAGGTTTAATAAGAAGCTGGAACGGGGCCTTAGCTGCCAAAGGACTTAAAATAATGCTAGAGAAGCTAAATTTTATTTTTGGGCTTGTAATAGGAATTTGGGGGTGCTGTAGTGCACCCCCACACTACACGTGTAGTGCGGCCAATTCGGTTACACTCATTTGCCATTTTTTTAAAAGAGAAGAGAAATTAGATCATGTTTACTAATTCCAACACCCGTTCAAAATTTTGATAGAAAATTGATTAGGATTCTTTGAGATTAACCTTATCTACTACTCGTATACGGGAGTTTATATTTTTTACGAATTTTGACATTTTCAAGCCAACTCGGCCTTCAACTTGGCTCATTGCTATTTGTTAGCCGTGTTGCTTTTTGAAGCATTCACAAAGTGGACTCATATTCAACCCATACTGGGGGAAGAATAGAGGAGAAGAAAGGGGAAAAAGAAGGAAAGGAAATTATTATTATTTTTTCAAAAAAAAAAAAAAGAAAAGAAAAACGGGTCGGGTCATGCGGGTTTGGGCTTGGCTTGAGCCGTATTCGACCCGACCCGTTTCAACCCGTTTATTATTCAACCCATATTCGACCCGTCCATATTCAACCCGTGACCCGTTTCAACCCGTCCAAACCCAACCCAATCGGTCCATTTGCCACCTCTACTAAATAGCGTGAATGGTTAAAATTTTTCCTAGTGAATGTGTAGAAATTAGCTCCAATCGACTATATAAGTTGGTCCATAAACTTATCACTCTATACATTTAGCCACCCGTTTATGTACTCATTAAATTTGGTGGGCCCAATTTTCTAATACAAAAACACTTTTCCGATTTTCTGTTATAATGTGAGGTTTCGAAATGATGTTAAAAAAAGCAACTTCCTTTTTGGCTGGAAGCAAAGATGAAATTGGAGGAATATATAAATGCTACTGGTACAGTGGCTGCTGTACAGCAGCCGCGTACAGATCACTTTTGTGCCCATCTCGGGTCCCGTAGCCTAAATTTTAAAGCAAAGTTGGATGATTCGTAAACACCCTTCCCGATATCGGATTGAGGTGATTTTTTACAGGGACCCTAAATGAAGTATTTTGAACAAAATGAGTGGTTCCGATCATTTTTACGGATTCCGAGATGGGCACAAAAGTGATCTGTACGCGGCTGCTGCTGTACCAGTAGCAACGTCCATATATATTTGGGCCCAATTTACAAATTAAAAAACTGTTTTTTGATTTTATGGGATAAAATGTGAGGTTTTCAAAATGTTGTTGCAACGAAAATAGTCCTTCTCTACCTGGAAACAAAATTGACGTTGGGAGGGATTTTCCAAAAATGAAGTATTAACACTCCTCACTTATTTAAAGACTTCATTTGGTCTCTTTTTTTTTTTTAGGGGTTTCATACAATTAAATTAACTAGTCCATTGGGGATATAATCTACCCAATAAACTAATGATCACTTATCAATAATGGGTCTCATTTTTATGAAAAAAACGTCCATTCAGCCATTTAATTTTAACTATTCCATTGGAGATGTTCTAACCTATTAAAAGAACTCTGGACGAATTCTTCAGTTATTTAAATGCCAAAGATTCATCCAAAACCCACAAAACTCCCAATTTCTCCCCACAGCCATGGCTATCTTCAACTTCCAAATCATGCCATATTCTCTCTCCATGTTGATCTTCTGCATTCTATTCTTCAAACAACACTGACCTTCAACCTGGCAAACTTAGGCGATCAAGATCGAAAGGCTAACATAACAACATTCGGAGCAGCCAATATCTCAACCCAAGGCCTCCAACTCACCGATCTGCAGAATAAAGTCGGTAAAGCAACTTACATCCATCGCCTTCACCTTTGGGATAATTCCATTGGAAACTTATCAAAGAAAACTAAAGATTACAAGTCTTCTCTTTCCTCTCAGAGAAAAGTTCTCTTGCACTCTCTCTCGCTAGAATTCTCTCCATACAGCATTAAGAAATAAATTAATACAACTGATATATATGGGGCCGGTTATAGGGACAATACATTTGACAACACTTTTGACAACACATTTTTCAGAGCCCCACGTGAATAATCGGAGCAGTTCAATTTGTTTAAAACATGTTTTTAAAGGTTCTCATAAAAAATCAACTCATTTAGATATGGACAAGGGCTTGATCGGCTCATTCAATTTTATCCTGTCAAATTTGACAGAAATCAATTAAATGAGCCGATCAAGCCCTTACCGATATCCAAATAAGTTGATTTTTTATGGGACCTCTTAAAAACATGTTTTAAATATATTGAATGGCTCCGATCAATTGTATGAAGGTCCCACGTGAAATTTTGAAAACTGTGTTGTCAAATGTATTGTTCCTAGAACCGGCCCCGATATATATATAAGTAACCCTAAGTGATAGCTAAACACCTCCAACTGACTTAGGCCGCGAGCCCCTCCTGGACGCGAGACCCCGCCGCAAGACACCCTCTACCGCGGGACCCCTCCTGCTGCATGATCCTGTCGCGGACCACTTGCCGCGGTACTCTTTGTGCGGGTTGCGGATCTCTGTTGTTAAACTCCGTTGCTGAAAGTTGTCTGCATCCCCAACAGTTACGACACTGGTAGTTTGGTAGTGGTTCCTCAAAGCTCACCACCACATCTTGAAGCCATAGTTTACAAACTTAACAACACTGGCAGCGGTTACTGAAAGCTGAGCACCACATCTTCTGCCACTTCTTTTCCATCTGCATCACTCTTGTAAAGAAGGCAAATTAAGTCGTCCTAATTTTTTATTTTGGTAGGCAACAAATTTTTATTTGAACTCGACAAAAGGTACATCGATGAATGACTAATTACAGTCCTCGCCATGCTGTTTACCAGAACTTGTTCGATCTCTAGCATTATTTTAAGTCCTTTGGCAGCTAACCTGTTTCCATAATTTATTTTATCTATCTTTTCGTCAACAATGGGTCATCTAGTACAGTGGTCAACGATATTTTAGTTTGAATTCACGTGCCCAAAACATGAAAAAAGAAAGCACACGGTAACTCAAATTAATCAAAAATAAATAAAATAAGTAACAAAGTTGACCAGGAAAGTTCTCCAACAGTTGGCGAATTATGATGCAAGAAAGCACACGGTAACGCAAATTATTGCATTTGAACCAGCAGACAAAGACTAATTCATCATTTGACATCCTAACCAAAATTCTTCAGTTATTTAAAATGTCAAAAGTTCATCCAAAACCCACAAAACTCCCGATTTCTCCCCACAGCCATGGCTATCTTTCACTTCCAAATTCTGCTATATTCTCTCTCCATATTCTGCTTTCTATTTTCCGAAACAAATTCACTAACCTTCAACATCACGAACTTTGCCGATCAAGATCAAAAGGTCAACATAACAACATTCGGAGAAGCCTATATCTCAACGCAAGGTCTCCAAGTCACCTCCAACGAACGCAACACCAATCTGCAGCAACAAGTTGGTAAAGCCACTTACATCGATCGCCTTCACCTTTGGGATAATTCCACTGGAAACTTAACAAGTTTCACTACCCATTTCGTTTTTACGATTGATTCGAATGGGAGTTCGACTTTCGCTGATGGACTTGCCTTCTTTCTCGCTCCCGATGGGTCAAACTTCACAGCTGGTGGTGCAATGGGCCTCCCGCTTGACCCAGTTACGATAATACCCACTAACCCTTTTGTTGCCGTGGAGTTTGATACGTTTCAGAATGATGGTGTGGACCCAGTCGGTATCAGTCCTATTACTCACGCAGGTATCAATGTTAATACTCTCAAATCAAATGTTACTGCTGTTTGGTACTGTAATATTACTCATGGGATAGAGAATGAGGCTTGGATTAGATATGACTCAAGTTCACACAATTTAAGTGTAGTTTTTACTGGTTCTACTAATACTACTAGAGTGGAAGATACCATTCATTTCATTGTTGATCTGAGGGATTACTTACCCGAATGGGTAACAATTGGGTTCTCAGCTTCAACAGGATCAGAATTTGAAAAAAATACTGTAACATCATGGGATTTTAGTTCTGTAACATCATGGGATTTTAGTTCAAGTTTGGGAATTAATGAGACCAATAATACTGTTACAGTGAAACCGAGATCGAATAAAATCTCCCTCGGAGCTGTGGTGGGATCAGTTGTCGGCTCGGGTGTTTTTGTTGGTGGGTTTGTTTTGGTTGGATTTGCCTTGTGGAGGAGAAGTAGAGCAAAAGAAGAGGATGAGTTTGAAATTGAGATGTCCTTGGAAAATGAATTCGAGGCCGGTGCTGGGCCGAAGAAATTTTCCTATAGTCAATTATCTCGTGCAACAAATAAATTTGAGGAGGAACAAAAGCTTGGAGAGGGAGGATTTGGTGGAGTTTATAGAGGTTTTTTGAGGGAGTTGAATTTTTATATTGCAGTCAAGAGGATATCGAAGGGGTCAAAACAAGGGATCAAGGAGTACGCAGCAGAAGTGAAGATCATTAGCCGGTTGAGGCACAAGAATTTGGTGCAACTCATCGGTTGGTGCCACGAAAAGAAAGAACTACTCCTTGTTTACGAGTTCATGGAAAATGGCAGCTTAGATTTCCATCTCTTCAAAGGGAAAAGCTTGTTGACATGGGCAACAAGGTATAAAATTGCCCAAGGTTTGGCATCTGCGTTGCTCTATCTACATGAAGAATGGGAGCAATGTGTAGTGCATAGGGACATAAAATCAAGCAACGTGATGTTGGACTCCAATTTCAATGCCAAACTGGGAGATTTCGGTTTAGCTAGATTTGTCGATCATGAGAAAGAGCCCCAAACAACTGCTTTGGCTGGGACCATGGGGTACTTGGCACCGGAATGTGTGGTAACAGGTAAAGCTAGTAAGGAATCAGATGTCTACAGCTTTGGAGTCGTGGCATTGGAAATAGCTTGTGGGAGAAAACCCTTTGTTATGAATGGGCCAGAATGTCAAAAGGGAATGGTAGAATGGGTGTGGGACCTCTATGGAACGGGAAGGTTACTTGAAGCAGTAGACCCAATACTTGGCCCGGATTTTGATGAGCGAGAAATGGAACGATTGATGATTGTTGGTCTTTGGTGTGCTCACCCGGATCACAATTTCCGGCCTAAAATTAGACAGGCAATTCATGTGCTTAATTTTGAAGCTCTTCCGCCCATTCTCCCACAAAAACAGCCTGCGCTATCGTTCTTTCCTCCTCCCTTGAACACCACCAGTACTAGTTCTAACACCAGCCAAAACAAATACTCAAGCTATACTTCCAACACAGATTCGTCCAACTACACCTCATCTTCTACTGCTTGTTCATCTCCCTCTATAGCACTTTTGAATAGTATGTAAGCTGGTTCAAATTCAAGAAGTACGAGCAGTCCATGTTTCTTCCTATAGGTCTTGATTGTTTAGATTTCTTGATACTTTTTAGGCATTGTATAGATCGGCTTCTTGATTGAGCATTATTGTAGGAATACAGATCTAAACAAAACTGTGACACATATGAATATGCATCAGACGGTTCCGGATACAATTATGTTGGAATATGCGTTTTAAATTTGTATTCCTGTACTTTTCTTTCTTGATCTCTAGATTGGGAATTAGCTTGCTCTTCAGTAGTTGTAACGTTTGTTGCTGCTGCTGCTTTTTTTTTTTTCTTTCCTTATTTGGAAATCTTTGTAGTTTAATTTCAAGTACCACCAGGTCCAGGAGTACTTGAGATAAAAACCATTCCGTTATGAGAATCAACGTAAGTACCACCATGTCTAATTTTGGAATGAAAGAGGGTAATTATGAGAGGGCTGGAGTTGTGTTTTAACAATTTTTTCATCAAGGTTGAATTTGATGAAGGGATGGAGATGACCTTAACATGTGCAATACGTCGAACATCTGCATTTGCAGGAAATACACAATGGATTTAGGAAACTATTTATTTTTCGTGAAAACCAACATATGCAAGCAATTCATATTCCTTATGAGAGATTGATGGTTGTTGGTTATGGTGTGCTCATCCTGATTAAAAGTTCTTGCCTTACTTAAGCAAGCAATTCATATTCCTTATTTTGGAACTTTTTTCCTTGTTCTTCCAACAGAAATTCCTGTGGCAAGTTGGCAACGTACTTGGATCCCAATTCCATGGCTAAACTTCTTCGAAGCATCTAATGGCGAAGCTGCTGCTTCTCGAAGCAGTCTAATGCAGTCTTTGAGCCATTTTTTACAAATTAAAACTGGTACTGGTTACTCAAAGCTCACCGCCACATCTTTGAGCCGTAGTTACAACACTGGTAGTCTGGTACTGATTACTCAAAGCTCACTGCCACATCTCAAAGCTCACCGTCACATCTTTGAGCCGTAGTTACAACACTGGTAGTGGTTACTTAAAGCTCACCACCACATCTTGGAGCCATAGTTACAAACTTACAACACTGGCAGTGGTTAATGAAAGCTGTGCTCCACATCTTCTGCCACTTCTTTTCCATCTGCATCACTCTTGTAAAGAGGACAAATTAATTAAGTACTCATCCATTTCCTAGATAGTTCAAGATTTCATGTACCGGAGGTTTATACTTTTTTCTTCTTCTCTACAGAAACATAAATTGAAATAATTTACTTATCTTTCCTTTTAAAACATTGAGCGTCATAAATCTTATTTACGGAGGTTCCATAAATAAGTTCTTTTTCGATAATAAATATTTATGATCAGTAATAGTTTGTTTTTAATCCGAACCATCCGTAAATAAGTTTTTGTTGGAAAAAAAATCGAAATGGTCCTTATAGTTTAGTGTTTATCTCAACTTGGTCTCTTCAGTTTGAATTGACTTGATTTACTCTCTAAAGTTATCATTTTGTTCCAACTTGATCCAATTACTAACTGCCGTTAGACTTCGTTAGCCCCAGATAGGAATGGGCCCCTTTTTTAGGGTTAAAATCGTAATCTGTCATTCTCCTCTTGCGCTAATATACATTTGAACCAAAACACATAGCCTCATTGTTCCATTCTTTATTTTTTTTTATGGCTTCCATTCTCCATTTGTCGCCCTTGAGATTTTACCTTCGACCAAAACGTGACTCGTTCACCTTCGGGAGGAAGGAGCGAGAGGGATTAAGGCCTGGATAAGTGATCCAATTCCTATGGATTGCAACATAGTTTTTGAAAAGAAAGAAAAAATGAGAAGTTTTGTGTTCTATAAAAGAGGTTTGGATATTTTTGAAAAATGTTTGAATTTTAGAAAATGAAGTGGATTTTATTTTAAAAAGGGATCGAGTTTTCATCAAGCTGCCTACATATCTCCGGGTAAAGGAGAATCAGGTTCGACTGTGGTTCGGACAACAAAAGGGGTTTAGAAAAAAACTTAGAGTCTCCATCGGGCATAGAGTTTAAGTGTGCCTGGTCACCTCTTGAATATTGGAAGAATAGTTCAAGTATTTTAGAAAAAAGAACACGGGTCAGAGAACCCGATTTTTAGAAAAGATTGAATCTGTTTTGCTTTTAAAGAAAATGTTTTAGGTCTGCGACGTTAAAGAAGAAAGGGTTCGGTAATTCGCTAGAAAAAGGGACTCGTTTGTATCTAGGGTTAATGGAAATTAGTAATTTGACAAAATTAGAACAAAATGAAAACTACTGATCGAGTGTAAATTGAGCCAATTCAAACTGCAGGGATCAAGTTGATACATACATTAAACTACAGGGACCATTTCGATTTTTTCCCCTAAGTTTTTCTTCTTTTATATATAGTTTCACCTAGTACAGTGGTCAATGATATTTTAGATTGAATTCCGTGCCCAAAACATGCAAAAGTTGATCTGCTCTACGAGAATCAAACCAATCAAAACTAATCCCAAACAAATAAAACAAGCAACAAAGTTGACCAGGAAAGTTCTCCAACAGTCAGGTGGTTATGATGTAAGAAAGCACACGGTACCGCAAATTCTTGCATTTGAATAACTACACAAGGACTAATTCATCATTTCATATCCTCACAAACTTTGCCGATCAGGATCAAAAGGTCAACTTAACTGTTGGAAAACCCAATTCCAAGAAGCAGTGATGATGCGTATAGAATATACAGCAAAGAAAACGCAAAAACCCTAAAAGGCGAAACTAAGATTTTATCTCAACTCCCGCGACATGAATCCCAAGATCCAGTGATGCATGAGTTGTACTACAGTCTTACCGATGGTGTGTTTAGTTCCATCTAAGACCGTGAACTATATCTTATATTTCACAAGAACCGATGACCCAATCTTCGGTCTGTAAGCCAAATTTTATACACCAGATCATCTACTTTGTAAAATAAAAGACACACATATACAACATACAAAAATATTATGCAAATATTGCCCATAAAAGATTCTCATCAAAAAATGACAAAAATAATTAATAGATAACAATCAAATATTAATGGAGTTTTTAAATATCCATCCTTTTTTGAAGGGCACCATAACTATTCATCCTCGTCATTTTAAACGGTTATGTTTTCATCCCCAAATATAAATAAATCCAAAAATGCCCTTTTTGCACTATATTACTTGTTTTCTTTATACTATATATGCACAGAAATTTGGGACTAAATTATAACTTGAAGGTCGTCCATCATTATTTTCGGATACAACGTGTAACAAAATCCCTTAGATTAAGCTTACCATTATCATCCCAAATCATTTGAAATCCCTGAGATTAAGCTTACTATTATCGGATTAAAAAAAACAAAAAGCTTTACCATTATCATCCTCTAGACCTTCCCTATCGCCCATCCTATTGGACAGGGCGACCCACTCTCGCCGGCCTCCGTCCCCATCCTCTCGGCATAAATCACTCCGATCCCGCCGCCGGCCTCTGTCGCCCATCCTCTCGGCATAAACCACTCCCCCCGTCAGTCTCCGTCACCCATCCTCGTCGGTCTCCGCCACCATTTTCATGTCGGCCTTTGTTGCGCATCCTCTCGGCATAAACCACTCCCGCCACCGCCGACAGGCTGAGGACTCCATTGTTGATGTCGTTTCTTAATTGAACGTAAAGAGAGCCAAGTATAAGGCGAACCGGTCTCCCATTTCCTCAAAAATCAAGGCGAAGAAGTGACATTTTTCATTCTTTTTTATCTGGAACAATCGTGTGGCTCATGCATAATTATTAACATTCATTTAGATTGTGACCTTTACTGCGACAGAGGTATCCTAAGAAATAGTAGGAAAAGGGGTTGGATTTGGGCTTCTATTTCATTTTTTAATCTTTTCTCTCTGACAGTTTGAATTCATGATGTTTTTTTTTTTATTTGGTACACATTCATGGTGTCCGTATTTTGAATAGTGTAATTTTTGTATTCATGTATTCATGGTGTATTTTATGATCATGGTGCATTTTTCAACTCAAATTATTTTTTTCATGAATCATGATTGTTTTGGTTCAATTTAATATTTCATGAGTACTCATTTAATTTTCGAAAAAATTTGTCATAAAAATAGATGGTGTGATTGAATGGATGTGTAGAATGTTTGTGACAGTGAAATTATGAAAAACTTGCCATGATTATTCATGGTGAATTCATGGATATGTGATCATGTTATGAAATTTGATTTTCATGGTGGATTTGCAAGAATATTTCATAAAACTTTTGAAATGATATGAATATTTTATGGTGGGATTTGGTTTCAAATTTTGGAATCCTCTTTTGCAGAATTAACCATGAAAAACATGGTCAGTTTGAATATTGTCTACGTTTAGAAATATTTTTTATAATAATTTTGCAAAAATAATTCATGAAAAACACGGTCGATTCCACCATGTTTCAAAAGGTTTCATGATATTACATGGTCAATATGAAAAAATAAATATGATTTTCGAATTTAAATCGGAGAGATTTAGTTATTACGAATTTTTTAAATATTGAAATCTTCTCTTGTAATTATCTTCCGTAATTATTGTGGTTGAATCCCAATAAATTTGGAAATGATTGAATCCCATTAAATGAATAAATTGTTAAATTCCACTAATTTAGGCAGGACATATACATACACATACGGATATCTTATTAAAAGTGGAGTATAGACGAAAAATGGGTGCTCGGATCAAGTACCCTACAGACTTCGGATGCCGTTGATTCTCGCGTAGGCCCACTCGGTTTTGTTTTTAAAAATTTTTGGACGGCTCGGATCGGCCGTCTGGTGGCCGGAGACGGCCGTCGGTGCATTTTCTCTACGGTACCAATAGGATTTTCGTTAAAAGTGTATGATATGTAATTCACTATCTAAAAGGATGAAAACATAACTGTTCAAAATTGCCAGGATGAATACTTACGTGGGATAAGATTTGAGGATGAATATTTAAGCCTCCCAATATTAATCCATTACACAAAAACATGACTTTTAGTATAATTTTTTAACAATAACAACATTTGGATAAGCCTATATCTCAACCCAAGGCCTCCAAGTCACCTTCAACGAACGCAACACCAATCTGCAGCAACAAGTTGGTAAAGCTGCTTACATCGATCCCCTTCACCTTTGGGATAATTCCACTAGACACTTAACAGATTTCAATACCCATTTCGCTTTTGTGATTGATTCAAATGGGAATTCAACTTTCTCGCTCCCGATGGGTCAGACTTCACGGCTGGTGGTGCAATGGGCCTCCCACTTGATCCAGATACGATAGTATACACCAGCCCTTTTGTTGCTGCATGTGGAATTTGATACGTTTGCAAATGAATGGGACCCGGTCAATGTCGTGCAGCCAGGCTCGTCATGTAGGTATCGATGTCAATTCTATTATATCAAATGTTACTGTTGTTTGGTATTGTAACATAACTCGTGATAGAGAACGAGGCTTGGATTAGGTATGACTCAAGTAATTCACACAATTTAAGTGTAGTTTTTACTGGTTCTACTAATACTACCGGAGTGCAAGATACCATTCATTTTATTTTTGATCTGAGGGACTACTTACCTAAATGGGTAACAATTGGGTTCTCAGCTACAGGATCTGAATTTGAAAAAAATTAATGTAAAATCAAGGGATAAAGGAGTACGTGTTTGCTCCATAACTGTGATTTTCCTTTTACTCGTCGATTGAATGACACGTGGCGAGGGTAAACTTGGAAAGGTGAAGGGTAACATTGATTCACCATAATTAAGCAAGATGATTGAATTAAATAAGTTGATTAATGATAATGAAACTACGGAAAGTTTTAAAGATCATTTTACCCGTCGATTGGCCAGTACGTGGCTTGTTTCCTTTATACGTTGAATATTATGGAGGTTATTTGGTTCGTCGATCAAGTGACAGATGTCAAAAGGGACTATGTCCCATTATTCCATGATCAAAGGGGCGGTTAACCACGATTAGAGAGGCAGTTTTCTAGACGTGGATTCGATCTACAGTTGCGGAAGATATTTTGCTAGAATTCGAAAGAGTTTCAACTGCCATCTCGGAGGGAAGATTTGAATTCAAACTTGAGAGGGCTTCTATTTATAATTAGGATCAAGACAATCTGAAACACACACAAACAACGCCAAAAGGCCTTTATCTTTTCTTTTTTAGGAGTAGTCATAACTTGTAATTGTTCACTCGATTATCTCAATCAATTGTTCCTCTACTTTGAGAATTAATAAAGTCCATTTGTTAATCTTCTTTCATATTTCACCCACTTCATTGTTTATTTTCAAAGAAGTCCTGAAATACGGTAAGGAATCAAACTCCACTTTTCACACCTACATTCAAGCAAACTACAACACAATTTTCCATCGATTTCCTGTCGATTGGAAAGAAATCAGAAAATTAGGTAACAGTATGGATCAAAGTTTGGGAATTAATGAGACCAATAATACTGTTACAGTGAAACCGGGATCAAATAAAATCTCCCTTGGAGCTGTGGTGGGATCAGTTGTCGGCTCGGGTGTTTTTGTTGGTGGGTTTGTTTTGGTTGGATTTGGCTTGTGGAGGAGAAATAGAGCAAAAGAAGAGGGATGAGTTTGAAATTGAGATGTCCTTGGAAAATGAATTCGATGCCGGTGCTGGGCCGATGAAATTTTCCTACAGTCAATTATCACGTGGAACAAAAAACTTTGAAGAGGAACAAAAGCTTGAAGAGGGAGTATTTGGTAGAGTTTATAGAGGTTTTTTTGAGGGAGTTGAATTTTTATATTGCTGTCAAGACGACATCGAAGGGATCAAAACAAGGGATAAAGGAGTACGCAGCAGAAGTGAAGATCATTAGCCGGTTGAGGCACAAGAATTTGGTGCAACTCATCGGTTGGTGCCACGAAAAGAAAGAACTACTTGTTTACGTGTTCATGGAAAATGGCAGCTTAGATTTTCATCTCTTCACAAAGGGAAAAGCTTGTTGACATGGCAATAAGGTATAAAATCGCCCAAGGTTTGGCCTCTGCATTGCTCTATCTACACGAAGAATGAGAGCAATGTGTAGTGCATAGGGACATAAAATCAAGCAATGTGATGTTGGACTCCAATTTCAATGCCAAACTGGGAGATTTTGGTTTAGCAAGATTTGTCGATCATGAGAAAGAGCCCCAAACAACTGCTTTGGCGGGGACCATGGGGTACTTGGCATCGGAATGTGTGGTAACAGATAGCTAGTAAAGAATCAGATGTCTCCAGCTTTGGAGTCGTGGCACTGGAAATAGCCTACGGGAGAAAACCCTTTGATATGAATGTGCCAGCACTACAAGAAAATCGTTCTATAGCAACGGTCAAAAGCGTCGCCAAAAAATCCAAAAACCGTTAGTAGAGACCCGTTTAAACTATACCGACGGTTGGAGAACCGTCGGCCAAACCGTTGCAATATATCCGTCGCTGTAGAGGTAGCGACGGTTTTGACGAGCGTTGGTATAGATTTTTTTTTTAGTTTTTTTAAAACCAACCATTGTGTGACGTAAGCATCCACGTGGCAGCCACATGTTGCCCGTGTGGCGCTGCTGACGTGTCACCTACTTGGCACTCGCATGGCGCTTATGTGTCACCTGTGTGTTATCCTACGTGGCACCCGCGTGGGTGTGAAATAATTTTGCTCCTCCTGGGACTCGAAACGCCGACCTCGTGTGCCTGCGCGCGTGCGCGAACCAATTGTGCTAGCCCTTCGCTTGGGCAAATTTATACACCTTTTAATATTTATACTATACTAACCTGATTTTTTTTAATCCTTTTTTTTTAAATCCGATTTATAGTATACAAACACCTTCTAATATCATTTTTTTCCCGATTGGAACCATCTATTTTTTACATAATAAGGAGTACAATTTCTTTGTTACGAAGAATAAAATTAATATTACATAGAATTTAACGCTAGGTTCAATAATTACCTTTTAAAATTGGTATAAATGCATGTATATGCATGTAGTCATATATGACACTATATTTAATTATAATTGTTTAGATTGATGCAGAGTAGGATAATAATTTTGATAGGAGTTTTATTTTGTAATATTCATTTACAAAAAATGATATCTTGTGTGAGAAAAATAGTTCCATTATTCACTCATCTTCAAATAAATTGACATGCACCATGTACCAAAAAAAAAAAAAAACTTTTTGTTTTCCTTTTTTTTTTTTTCAATATTAATTTTGCCCTTTCTAAATTTTTGTTAGATTCACATTAAATTTTTTTATTGGTCAATTGTTTCGATGAGATGAGTTTAAAAAATAAAACAAAATGCAATTAAAAGCATAAAAAATCATTATAGACAAAAAATATCAAACAATTAAGTTTTTTTTTTCCGATCAAAATCGTCTATCTTTTACATATTAAGGAGTACATCATTAGTACCAAGAATGAATTTAATAGGGTATCGGTACACACTTATTAGACAGAAAAACTCATTTTATTAAAAAAATTGTGTGTCGATAAATAAATTTTCTAAACCCGATTGAGCCAAATTTGTACGAGAACGATTTAATCAACATGAAAAATAAAATGATCAACTGTCTCGATTGTTAGTCCGGGTTTGAAAAACCGATCGCATGAAAGAAAATTGGTTTTACAGTGTAAAATTCTACTAACAGTTAAAGAAAACCGTCGCTATAGTCCAGATTATAGTAACGGTTATTGGAAACCATCGCTATAGTCAAGTTTTTAGTAATGGTTAACAAAAACCGTCGCTATAGTCTAGTTTTTAGTAACGGTTAATGAAAACCGTCGCTATAGTGTTGTAATCAGTCACACGAAAACTGTCCCTATAGTCTTGTTTCTAGTAACGTTTTGCAAACTATTACTATACACCATCTATACCGACGGTTTTTTGAACTGTTGCGAAAAAAACAGTTGGGAGATCCTAAATTTCTTGTAGTGCAGAATGTCCAATGGAAATGGTGGAATGGGTTTGGGACCTCTATGGAATGGGAAGGTTACTTGAAGCAGCAGACCCAAAACTTGGACCGGATTTTGATGAGCGAGAAATGGAACGATTGATGATTGTTGGTATTTGGTGTGCTCACCCGGATCACAATTTCCGGCCTAAAATTAGATATAGGTGATTCATGTGCTTAATTTTGAAGCTCCTCCGCCCATTCTCCCACATAAAAAGCCCACACTTTCGTTTTTGCTCCTCCATTGAACACCACCACTAGTTCTATGACCAGCCAAAACAAATACTCAAGCAATACTTCCAAACACAGATTCTTCCAAGTTCACCTCATCTTCTGCTACTTCATCTCCCTCTATATCACTTTTGAACGAAATGTAAACTGGTTCAAAAAGTACGAGTTGTCCATCTTTCATCCTATAGGTCTTGATTGTTAAGATTCTTGATAATGGTTAGGCATTGTATAGATCGGCTTCTTGATTGAGCATTGTAGGAACATCGACCTAGGCAAAACTGTGTCACGCACAAACATGTATCAGAATTCAGACGATTCCAGATACAATTATGTTCAAAAAGTACGAGTAGTCCATTTTTCATCCTATAGGTCTTGATTGTTTTAGATCCTTGATAATTGTTGGGCATCGTATAGATCGGCTTCTTGATTGAGCATTGTATACAGGAACACAAATCTAGGCAAAACTGTGTCACATACAAACATGTATCAGACGATTCCGGATATAATTATGTTCAAATTTGCGTTTCAAATTTTTATTCCTAGACTTTTCCTTTATGATCTATAGGTTGGGAATTAGCTTGCTCTTCAGTAGTTGTAACGTTTGCTTCTTCTTGTTTTTTTTCTTTCTTTATTGGAAATGATATTAACCATTCCAATATGAAAATGAATGTAAGTACAGGAGTAGTTCAAATTTTTTAATGAAAGTGGGTAATTATGTGAGGGCTAAAGTTAATTGCCATCCGCGTTTAAAATGGATTTCGTAAATTATGGGCGGACTCATACTAGAATTTTGCCGTTCGTTTTTAACGTGGTGTGGCACCTAATTGATACGGATTATGAGACTTTGAAAATTATGGTTACCTAATTGGATTGGAGGCAATAAATTTACAATGAAAATTTGAGGGATAGATGTAATTATTATTTTTGGTGGCCCCTGATAGTGGATGGTGAGATTGATCTTCCAAAATTAATTGAGGCGCGCATAAGCTGACTCGAACACTTGACTTATTAAAAGAATGAGGTTATTATTTGACAGGTGTTTGATAGGAGTTCTCAAGACATAAAAGTTATTCATTGCAACAGTAAATGTAAATGAAAACGAAATCGAAATAGTTGAAGAATAGACTTCAACTTTTCTTTCAAAATGGTTTATAATCTGAAATATCGTCAGATGATTTCACTAATGAGATATTATTGATTGAGAGAAATTTTTTCACGGCTTCACGCAATATCAGTCGTCTAAAATATTTTTGGACGGTCAAGATTGATCTTCGTAAATTTTATTTATGGGAAGCCTGGTTAAAAGGTTTTTCTTTTATTGATTATGCCTTAGATTCAAAATCTTAAGATTGACATGCAAATCATACTTTATGTACGGAGGATCATTTCTGAAAGAATCAATAAATTTATAAAATATGAGTTTGTTGACACGTGTCCTTATAAGAGTTCTCCATGGCAACAGTAAATGTAAATGAAAACGAAATAGTTGAAGAATACGACTTCAACTTTTTCAAAATGGTTTATAGTCTTAAATATCGTGGGATGACTTCAATAATGAGATATTATTGATTGAGAGAAACTTATTTACGGCTTTACGCAATATCAGCCGTCTAAAATACTTTTGAACGGCCGAGATTGGCCGCTGTAAACTTTATTTACAGGAAGCCCCGTTAAAAGGTTTTTCTCTTATTGATTATGCCTTAGATTCAAAATCTTAAGATTCACATGCAAATCATACTTTATGTACAGAGGATCATTTCTGAAAAAATCAATAAATTTATAAAAAATGGGTTTGTTGACACGTGTCCTTATAAGAGTTTTCCATGGCAAAAGAAGCATTTTGATTAGGATATACTGAGATTGAGTTAACAAACCATTAACGTTAAACATCCTTGGCGTCCGTCATCCAAACGAAATATCTTTCTTTTTTTGTTTTTTTGTCAAAATGGAGAAGATAATAATAGCCGAGCAATACTTACATAACGGAATTCGTTACAAAAATCTCGGACAAAGCCAAACTAATAATCTAATTATTATAAATGAGAAAAATACAAAACAGTCGATATCATCAAATTTGACATCAAGTTTGCCTGCCGGCGGAGATTTGTTTTTCTAACTTATAAAAAGTGACAGTCTTTTTAAGTTTCACACGTGACATTTTATAATAGTTGAAAATCTACACACGTAACATATTTGAATCGGTTCACAATTAGGACTAATTCATCATTCAACATGCTAACCAAAAGAACTCTGGACGAACAATAGAGGTACGGTACGATTCATGAAACTGGATTCATAAAATTGTCCATAAAAAATTTTGAACCGTTCAAAATGAATCTGGACGGTCCAGATTTTTTCGTGAACAATTTCATGGACCCTATTACTTTTGTGAATATGTCTACATACCACCAAACCAACCCCTGCCCAGCCACTGACCACAAATGTGGCAGTGGGACCCATCTTTAATTTTGTCATAAACAAAAACAAAAAACGCTGAGGCTCGCGTCATGCACCCCAGTTCCAACCACTTCTTCCACCACCTCTCACTCCCCCCAACCCTCCTCAACTCCCCCGGCGCCATATTCTTCTCCGGCGTCGGCAAGTTCCGCTTCGTCCCCCACAAGATCACCAAAATCCAAGCCTCCCTCTCTATCCGCTCCTCCTCCCTCTTCCCAACTCGACGCCCTCCACAGCGACATCGAATGGAGAATAAATTATATACACAAACAGTATATATATTTGTTTCTTCAAATCAATTATATTGCGTCACATTATCATGTCCTATTATAATGATGATATCCTTGTGAATCATGATGTTCAACAAGGGCGGGAATAGTGAGTTGTTGAGGCTCGCAAGGTGGTGTACTTGATTAGCGTGACGTCGAGCGAGGCGAATGGGCTGGTGGGGTTGTGTGATTTGAATCTAGACTTGCCGCTGGAGCTAGAGGGAACTGTGCGCGTTCGATCTGGCGCCGGTGACGTCAACATCGACCCAGATGGTGTTTGGGGACACAATGGCGGTTGTGGTGGTAGTCGCCGGTGGTGATGGGGTCGCCTCTGGGCACGCATTGGGTCCTACTCTCTCTCTCTCTCTCTCTCTCTCCCCTTAAATTTGGGAGAATTTCAAAAATGATACTCACACAACAATTCAAATACAACCTCTCACATATATGTGGGCTCCACATACACTACTATGTGTGAGTTCCATATGTATGTGAGAGGTTGTGTAAGTTGTTATGTTTGGATTATTGTGTGAGTAGCATTGTTGGGCGAATTTACCCCTCTGTGTTTTCTTTTTTTGGCGGTAAAAGAGTGGGTCGCACCGCCACGTCAACCATCGGTGGTTGGGCGGGGGTTAAGTTTCATGGTACGTAGACTTGCTACTCGATGAATTCTTCAGTTGTTTTTCATGCGAATAAATTATATACACCGTCGGTGTAAATATTTATTTCCTCCAAATCAATTATATTGTCCATCGTTGTTAAAATAGTAGTCTCAATTAATAGAACATGGCGATATGGCATAACGTAATTGATTTGAAGGAAAACAAATATTTGCACCGGTGATGTAAATAATTTAAACTCATTTTTCTTTGGGTAAGTAATTCTTCGGCTATTTAAATGCCAAAAACTAATGCAAAACACACAACTCCCAATTTCGCCCTACAGCCATGGCTATCTTCAACTTCCAAATCCTGCTATATTCTCTGTCCCTATCCTTCTGCATTCTATTTCCTCAAACAACTTCACTCACATTCAACCTGACAAACTTAGGCAATCAAGATCAAAAGGCCAACATAAAAACGTTCGGAGCAGCCTATATCTCACCCGGAGGCCTCCAAGTCACCTCCAACGAACGCAGCGCCAATCTGCAGCAACAAGTTGGTAAAGCCACTTACATCGACCGTCTTCACCTCTGGGATAATTCCACTGGAAAATTAGCAGATTTCTCCACCCATTTCGTTTTCGTGATTGATTCGGAAGGGCGTCCCAATTTCGCCGATGGTCTCGCCTTCTTTCTCGCTCCAGATGGGTCGAAAATCACAGCTGGTGGTGCAATAGGCCTCCCAATTGACCCAATTACGATAGTACCCACCAGCCCCTTTGTTGCTGTGGAGTTTGACACGTTCCAGAACGGTTGGGACCCGGTCAATGTCGGCCGGGCTCGTCATGTAGGTATCGATGTCAATTCTCTTACATCAAGTGTTACTGCTGTTTGGTCTTGTGCTCATGGGAGAGAGAATGAGGCTTGGATTAGGTATGATTCAAGCTCATACAAATTGAGTGTATTTTTTACTGGTTATAATGGATATAATTCCAGAATGGAAGGTTCCATTGATTTCATTGTTGATCTGAGGAATTACTTACCTGAATGGGTAACAATTGGGTTCTCAGCTTCAACAGGATCCTATTTTGAGCAGAATACTGTAAAATCATGGGAATTTAGTTCAAGTTTGGAAATTGATGAGACAAAGATAATAGAGTTAGAGCTGAAGAATAAGTAAACTTGAGTTGCTTTCCTAGCAGCTCATGAAAACCACATGGTTTACTGTTTGAGATCAGGTGTGAGATTTGCTCAATAAATGTAAGTTTGTCGCATCTTTGTTTTTCTCTCTCTTGTTTAGCCTATAAATAGGCTTGTAATATAAATATGTAAGTAGCAAATAAGAGTGATCAAAGTGTGTGAGATCAGAGTGTAAGAGAAACCAAGTTTCTCAGTGAAATATGTAATTGAGGGTTTGTGAAATACAAAGTTTGCATCGGTGGTATTAGAACACTAGGCTAATCCGACAAAACAAATCTCTCTCAAAAGCATACCTTCAACGTTCTACTGCTTTTTTTCACCCAGAAATTAGCACCCTCAAAACTGTGCTCGGATTTTGATGAGCAAGAAACAAAACGATTGATGATTGTTGGTCTTGGTGCATGCTTGCCCGCATCACAATTTCCGGCCTAAAATTAGACAGGCGATTCATGGGCTTAATTTTGGAGCTCCTCTGCCCATTCTGCCACAGAAACAGCCCACGCTATCGTTTTTTCATCCTCCGTTTAACCCAACCACCACCAGTTCTGACACCAGCCAAGGCCGATATTCAAGCCATAGAACACAGATTCTTCCAAGTTCACCTCATCGATCTTCAACTGCTTCATCTCCCTCTACATCACTTTTGAATAAAATGTAATTAAGCTGGTTCAAAAAATATATACGAGTAGTCCATTTTTCTTCCTATTGGTCTTGATTATTTAGATTCTTGATAGGCATTGTATAGTTCGGCTTCTCGATTGAGCATTGTAGGAATACAGATCTAAGCAAAATAGTGTCACATACGAACATGCATCAGACTGTTCCAGATACAATTATTGTTGAACGAATCTGCGTTTCAAATTTTTATTCCTAGACTTTTCCTTTAGGATCTCTATGTTGGGAATTAGCTTGCTCTTCAGTAGTTGTAACTTTTGCTGCTTCTTTTTCTTTCAAATTTTTGAATGAAAGAGGGTTTTTATGAAAGGGCAGGAGTTGCGTTTAACCAATTTTTTCATCAAATTCAAATTTGACAAAAACATTTGATGAAGGGTTGGAAGTGGCCTTAACATGTGCAATACATCGAACATCTGCATGGCAGGAAATGATTTATTGTTCATGAAAACCAACATTTGCCCAATAAAAGCGAGGTCGACCTAGTATGGTGGTCTACCATCGAGTGGGAGACGTCGACGGTTGTATTTTATCTACGATTATGGTGGATGGTTAATCGGCGTTTAACGTGGTGCGGCACCTAATTGAGAAGGATTATGTGACTTTGACAATCACCTAATTGGATTTGAGGCAACAAAATTTAGAATTAACGTTTAAGGGACATACATAGTTATTATTTCGTGGCCCCTGTTAGTGGACGGTGAGATTGATCTTTCAAAATTAATCGAGTTGCGCGTAAGCTAGTTCGGACACCTGACTTATCAAAGAATAAGGTTAATATTTGGCGGATGTTCGATCGATAGGAGTTCAACACTTAGAGCTCTTTCAGAACAACTACTGAAAATTAAGATTATTCATTGCAACAATACAACTTTAATAAATGTTAATGAAAACGAAAGAGTTGAAGAATAGATTTCAACTCTCCGTTCAGAATGGTTTATAATCTGAAATATCATCGGATGACATCACTAATGAGATATTATTGAATATGCTTTATAATCTAAATCTTACGATTAACATTCAAATCATACTTTAAGGCTTTTTGGCCATTGCATTGCACTATCTACACGAAGAATGGGAGCAATTGTGGTGCATAGGGATGTAAAATCAAGAAATGTGATGTTGAAGTCAAATTTAAATGCCGAATTGGGAGATTTCAGGATAATTTGCTAGGCTTGTTGATCACAAAAAAGAGTCAAGAACAACAATGGCGTCATAGACCATTATTCACGTTGCACCAGAATGTGTCAGCACAGCTAAAACTGATAAGATTTTAATATGTCTATAGCTTTGGAGTCATAGCTTTGGAAATAGCATGTGGAAGAACACCAATTTGTCATGAGGGTGAAGAGGATGAGACAACAAATTTGGTGGGGTGGGAATGAATACGACTGACCCCGTTCCTAAATCTGTATTCAATCCCTGTCGTCCCGCCCTGATCTCAACCGGGAAATTTCTTTAACCCACCATCCCCCTCCCAAACGGGGAACAAAAATTCCCGTGAGGAATCGGGGATCCGAACCTACATAATAATAAAAAAACCCTGCATTGTATTGTCCTGACGAAGTTAAAAAAACAAGGCATCCTTGATGTTCAAAATATATTAGTGAAAAGTGGATTGTTGATGGCGTGGTTCTTGTAATACTGGACGATATCTACTTGTAGTTTAATTTCAGAGCGAATTTCACAGCGACGTTCATCATTCTGGGCCTCAAACTGGAATTACAAGGAAATTTTTAAGCCGACGATGAAAAATTTTCTTCATACATTAAGTGGAAGTGCAAGTATGATATTCGCATCAACTCCGCTAGTGGACTTACTCAATACGTTATCCAAAGAATAGGTTACAAACTATTAACGTTTAACAATCCTTCGCCTTTGTCATCCAAAGGAAACATCTATGACATTTTCTTCGATGATTAGAGTTTACCAAAGTCTGTAGTCAAGTTTGCCTGCCGGCGGAGATTTGTTCCTCCATATATATTTAGCAATAACAAGTGATTTGGCATACTAGTGGACTTACTATATAGTTAGCATTAACAAGAGGTTTGGCATACTGTTGGACTTGCTTAGGGTGTCTACAATGCTATAACAAAAATTGAATATTCAAAAAGTTGTCACATCAACTTTTAATTATTTATTTAAAAGATTAATAAGCTTGACAATGTTGAGATTTACAATAATTCATAACTAAAAATTTATTTTCAGAAGAAAGAGATAGGGAGAGTTGGAAATAAATGTGAGTGAGTGGATCCATTGGTAAATAGAAAGAGAGAGAGTAGTCCCCATTAAATTTGATTATCCAAAGAAAAAAAAAAGTTGCTAGTTTTGAAGGCCAAAATTTGATTATTGGCTAAGGGATTGCTATGTTTGGTTATATCAGATGCCGTTCCAGTTTTTGTTCTTTTTTCAAAAGTTCTTTTTCGTTAATTTTCAAACTCAAATATAACGAAAATGAAAAATAATTTTTAAATTTTTTTTGCACCGTTTAAAAGATCTCAATGAGATCTATCAAACAAGATCCATATTGGTAGAAAAATTATTTGCGTAAACACATAATTTTTGACCTTGAAATTTATCTTCTTTTTCAAAAACCCACTTTTTCCAAAAGTGAAACGGGCTTGTGAGCCATATTTTGAATCAATATTACTAACTTTTTATTTCTTTTAGTTAAATTATGTTATTGTGGATACTCTTAACACGTCATTCAAAGAATGGGTACAATTAAACCTTTCAGGTTAAACATCATTCACCTTTATCGTCTAAAGGAAATATCCATCAAATTTTCTTAGACGACTAGACTTTGCAAAAGCTTGGCTTCAAGATTGCCTGTCAGCGAGGATTTGTTTTTCTATATTTATCTATAATAGGGGATTTGTCTTGCTAATTGAATATAAATTCTTTCAGAATCTTGTCCTACGTCACTTAACACGTTACCCAAAGAATAGGTTACAAACCATTGACATTAAACATCCTTTGCCTTTGTCATCCATAGGTAATATAATTAACATTTTCTTAATTAATTAGACGACTAGACTTTGCCAAAGAATAGACTTGTTTTTCTGTATTTAATTTTCCCGCCGGCATACACTTGTTTTTCTATATTTAGCAATCATGCAAGCGGACTTATCAGCCAATAACATTTTCTTAGATGATTAGACTTTACGAAAAAATTATAACTGTTAACCTATCATTTCTTTTTATCGAAGAACAACCCCACAGTCAAGCCACTAAATAGATCTGCCCACGCAACCTAAACCTCGAGGAGAACTAGCTATAGGACACCAGGATACTCACCCGATGAAAAATCGAACCCAGATCAAGGGAACTACTCTCAAGTCTGACACTCGCCCTTACCACTGGGACAACCCTTGTGTGTGTCTATAACATATACTTGTTATCGCTATTAAAGATAGTATAGATTGTACAACGTAGAGTTCTCGTACGATGTAGTATAGATAACATAGAGTAGATAGTATAGATTGGACTGTGTAGAATTCTCTCACTTTTATCACTTTTAAGAATTAACTTTTCGCAACCACGTGGCTCCTCACAAAAGTGTCTCTGCAATAATATAATATAATCTGCAATGCATAGAAACTTTTTAAGCAGACAATCAAAAGTAATTTTTATTAGTACATTAAGTGCAACTGCAAGTACATATGATATGCGACACTCCGCCAGAAGTATTGTCCCATCATACAGTTATTTATAGAGAGGAATATATATACTACTGCACCTAGGCGGGGCCAAAACTAAGAAATTAACGTACTCCACTATAAGAAATTACAAATACGGCGATCAAATACCAAGACTAATGAAATATTTAGTCGCCGAAATCTAACACTTAGGCAACCAACGGAAAATTTTGTCGCTGAAACTAAATACTTAGGTGACAAAAAATATGGTATACTTTCCATAGTTTAAGGCAAGTGATGGCCACGATAGATTTTGCTCCTGCCACGACATTTTGTACTATTAGACAATTTTATCCTCATGCGAGGGTGCACAATTACACATAGAATTCTACAGACATTTTCTCTCTCTCCTAGGCACTTTCCCAAGGCCAAAAGTACCCACTTTCTTCGCTCCCTCGTCTTCACCATTTCCGGTGGCAAAGATGGCTCACCTAACGGCAAAGACCACTTCCTTTCAACCGATTTCCATCTTTTGAAGTTTCAAATTTTTTCGAACCAGCAATCGTAATCCTAACCCGCCTCAAATCTATGAATAATATCACATGAGCATTTGATAGTCTGTTTCGTGGTAGCAATTAAAGGTTTGTAGTAAATTTGTTCGGCTGATATTTTACGTAAATCGAAGCTCCAATGGCGCGATACAACGATCCCAGGGGTTTTACTTATTTCAAAGGGTGTAGTTTTTTTGGTTGAATAGGTGGCCTTTTTAGAGGGTGCAATTGAAATAGCAAGACAATTTCATGAAAGCCAGCGAACGTGGAGATTTTGGGCTCCATGGGGAACAAGTGAAGTATGGAGACCACAGAGAATGAGGAGTATGAACACAGTTTCATAATTTCCATTCACGACGATGGTTGTTCCCGTCGATTAATTATTGGCAATAGAGATCGTCGCTGGAACCCAAAGCTAGAGAAGAAAGAGATGAAAATATATATATATGGGGTGGAAACTCCGGCTTTGTATTGAACCCATGGAAAGGAAAGGAAAGGAAAAGAAAGAAAAATTTAAAAAATTTCCCTTTCATTGTTTTGTTAGAAGAAAAAAAGTGAAAAAAAATAAGAATTTCAAGTATAGTGAATCATAAATTTTCTCTCTCATTTTTCTCTCATTTTCCTCCTCTTCTATTTTCCTTTCTTTTCCTTTCTTTTCCTTTTCTTTCCATGGGTTCCAAACAGATTCAAGGGAGGCAAAGGACGATGTGAGGAGTGAGAAGGTGAGGACGGCAGAAGAAATGTACAGTACTAGAGAGAGAGAGATGAGACTTCGGTTCAGTTTCAAGAGCATGAAAAGCATAGAATATTCTTTCCAAGAAGAGGGGTATAATTGTCAAATTGTACAAAACATCGTGGCAGAATAAAAAACACTCTTGGCATAATGTCTACCCTTTAATTAAATGATATGATTAGTAAACTCATCCCTAAAACGGGAAACAAATTTAATTGGTCTTCCATTCGGATAGCTTACCTTAACATTTTGCAAAGTATTCCACACGGTTTTTCTTTTTCTTTTTTTGTTTTTGGGTCAACCGAAATAGAATAACTATGTCTAACGCGTTACATTACGATATCAACGAATATGTAAACTCAGTAAGTGATGAGTTTGCGAAAACTTTTTCCTCATCCCCGTTTTCGCTCATCTAAGTGAAAATCCTAGCTCCGCCCAAACAGCTAAAATAATGCACTGTTCCAAAACTCTGCTATATTTTCTCTCCATAATCTGGTTTCTAATTCCCGAAACAAAAGCACTAAACTTCAACCTGACCAACATAGGCCCTGAAAATCAAAACGTCGACATAACAGTATTCTTAGCTGCCTACATATCATACCAAGGCCTCCAAGTCACGTCCGATGTCAAAAATTCGCAGCAATCAGCTGGTAAAGCCACTTACATCCACCCCCTTCACCTTTGGGATAATTCCACTGGAAATCTAACAGATTTCTATACCCATTTCGTTTTTGTCGTTGACTCGGACGGGCAAACTGATTTCGCCGATGGAATTACCTTCTTTCTTGCACCAAATGGGTCGAATTCCTGGGGTGGTGAAGCAATAGGCCTACCAGTTGATGGAGGAAACCTTACTAGCCCTTTCGTTGCAGTGGAGTTTGATACGTTTCAGAATTCTGGTGTGGACCCAGTCGATATCAATCCTGTTACTCATGTAGGTATCGATGTCAATTCTATTATATCAAATGTTACTGCTATTTGGTACTGTAATGTAACTAATGGGACTGAGAATGAGGCTTGGATAAGGTATGATTCAAGTTCATTCAATTTAAGCGTAGTTTTTACTAGTTCTACAAATACTACCAGAGTGCAAGATACCATTAATTTAATTATTGATCTGAGGGATTACTTACCTGAATGGGTGACATTTGGGTTCTCAGCTGCCACAGGAAAACATTTTGAGAAAAACACTGTAAAATCATGGGAATTCAGTTCAAGTTTGGGAATTGATGAGACCAATAAAAATGTCACAGATCCAGTCAAACCGGGTTCGAATAAAATCTCCCTTGGAGCTGTGGTGGGATTGGTTGTCGGCTCGGGTGTTTTGGTTGGTGGGTTTGTTTTGGTTGGATTTGGCTTGTGGAAGAGAAGTAGAGCAAAAGAAGAGGATGAGTTCGAAGTTGAGATGTCCATGGAAAACGAATTCGAGTCCGGTGCTGGGCCGAAAAAATTTTCCTACGGTCAATTATCTCAAGCGACAAATAACTTTGAGGAGAAACAGAAGCTTGGAGAGGGAGGGTTCGGCGGAGTTTATAGAGGTTTCTTAGGGGAATTGAATTCTTATATTGCTGTCAAGAAGATATCGAAGGGGTCGAAACAAGGGATAAAGGAGTACGCAACAGAAGTGAAGATCATTAGCCGGTTGAGGCACAAGAATTTGGTGCAACTCATCGGTTGGTGCCACGAAAAGAAAGAACTACTCCTTGTTTACGAGTTCATGGAAAATGGCAGCTTAGATTTCCATCTCTTCGAAGGGAAAAGCTTGTTGACTTGGGCAACAAGGTATAAAATCGCTCAAGGTTTGGCCTCTGCATTGCTCTATCTACACGAAGAATGGGAGCAATGTGTAGTGCATAGGGACGTAAAATCAGGCAATGTAATGTTGGACTCCAATTTCAATGCCAAGTTGGGAGATTTCGGTTTAGCTAGATTTGTCGATCATGAGAAAGAGCCTCAAACAACTACTTTGGCGGGGACCAGGGGGTATTTGGCACCGGAATGTGTGGTAACAGGTAAAGCTAATAAAGAATCAGATGTCTACAGCTTTGGAGTCGTGGCATTGGAGATAGCTTGCGGGAGAAAACCCATTGTTACGAAGGTGCCAGAATGTCAAATGGTAATGGTGGAATGGGTTTGGGACCTCTATGGAATGGGAAGGTTGCTTGAAGCAGTAGACCCCAAACTTGGACCGGATTTTGGTGAGCGAGAAATGGAACGATTGATGATTGTTGGTCTTTGGTGTGCTCATCCGGATCACAATTTTCGGCCTAAAATTAGACAGGCGATTCATGTGCTTAATTTTGAAGCTCCTCCGCCCATCCTCCCGCAAAAACAGCCCACGCTATCGTTTTTTCCTCCGCCATTGAACACTACCACCACCAGTTCGGACACCAGCAAAAACCAATATTCTTGCAATGCTTACAACACAGATTCTTCCAAGTTCACCTCATCTTCTACTGCTCCATCTCCATCAATGTCACTTTTACATACAATGTAAGCCGGTTCAAAAAGTATGTCCATTTTTCTCCATATTGGTCTTGATTGTATAGATGTCTTGATTCAGTTGTTAGGCATGGTATAGATTTGCTTTTTGATCGAGCACTGCAAGAAACACAGGTCATGTGTCTGAAACTGTCCAATCAACACTTACTAACATGCATTAGACGGTTCCAAATACTATTGTGTTAGAATCTGTGTTTTAAATCTATGTTCCTGAATTTTTATCTTTATTGGAAATCTTTGTAGTTTTCCTACCACCAGGTCCAAGACTTGAGTTAATAACCATTCCTCTATGAGAATCTGCGTTCTTATGAGCTTAACTTAAATCTGAAATTGTCCTTATTTAAATTTTGAAGCTCCTCCGCCCATCCTCCCGCAAAAACAGCCCACGCTATTGTTTTTTCCTCCGCCATTGAACACTACCACCACCAGTTCGGACACCGGCAAAAACCAATATTCATGCAATGCTTACAACACAGATTCTTCCAAGTTCACCTCATCTTCTACTGCTCCATCTCCATCGATGTCACTTTTACATACAATGTAAGCCGGTTCAAAAAGTATGTCCATTTTTCTCCATATTGGTCTTGATTGTTTAGATGTCTTGATTCAGTTGTTCGGCATGGTATAGATTTGCTTTTTGATCGAGCACTGCAAGGAACACAGGTCATGTGTCTGAAACTGTCCAATGAACACTTACTAACATGCATTAGACGGTTCCAAATACAGTTGTGTTGAAATCTGTGTTTTAAATCTATGCATGGTTCTGAATTTTTATCTTTATTGGAAATCTTTGTAGTTTTCCTATACCACCAGGTTCAAGACTTGAGTTAATAACCATTCAGAATTTGCGTTCTTATGAACTTAACTTAAATCTGAAAATTTTGTCCTTCTTTATTTTATTTTTTTTTGCATTTGTTAGTTTTGTACCAAATTTTTGTGGGTTACTGATTCGTCACGACGAGACAAATCCAAAAAGTAAAAAAATTTCACTTTTACTCAAGTATTTTTATAAATATTAATTCGTCTCGATGAGACGAATCGGGAAAGTAAAAAATTTTCACTCTTAGCCAAGTATTTTGAGAAATAAACGGTCATTTCTCAAAATACTTGGGTAAAAGTGAATTTTTTTTACTTTTCCGATTCATCCCGTCGAGACGAATCAATAGCCAATAAAAGTTTGGCGTAACTAACAAATGCAAAAAAAAAATTCAAATAACGACAAAATTCTCAGATTTAACTTAAGTTTTAAGTTAAATTCATAAGAACGCAGATAAGTAATGGTGGGACTTTCAAGTTTTTGTTTGTATGGACTCAAAATCAAGGCTAGCTCATGTTTTCATTTTCCTAAATAGGACAAATTAAATCATAAAATTCATGAACTTAATCACAGCATCTATAACAAATGTAGGGGTATATATGATAGGAAAAAAATTTGAACTGCAAAAAAATTTCATTAATCTTGAAATTGTTACAAGACTAATAAGAGTAAAGAAATAGTATCATGTTCACAGAATAATCTACTGCCCAATCCGAGACCCAAAACCTATGATTGACAAGAAACCAATCAGAGGACACTTAATTGGGACCAAGCCCACCTGAATAGGCCGAAGCCCAAACACCCCAAATGAGTTTGAAACCCATATCAAAACAATACAACACATAAATGGGCTTGCTCCAGCCCAAACACCACAATCAAACCCTAACCCCACCACCGGTCCGCCGCCCACAACCAAACCACCAGCCACCAACACCCTAGCACAACCAACACCAATGCCAAGCAGCAGAGCCCAGGAAAATTACTTTCCCACGCTCCCACAAGGCCATAATGGTACAGAGTCTTTTCTCTTTCTTCGTCTCATTTTCTTTGTCTAATATTTTCGAAATTCATATCAATTTTCAATCGCTTATATCTTCTAATATAAATTTTCAAAAATATGCAATATGGATTTTGTTTGATAGTTCTCGATTAGGTCTATAAAACAAAGTATTCGAAATTATGAAAAATATTATAAATTGAAACATATAAGTGTTTAAAGAACAACACGTGTAACGAAAAATGACAAAGAAAAAGGGATGGAGGGAGTATATTTTTTGGGTCTTTGTTGGATTTGTAACGTGCACTTGCATTGCATGTGCCCAACTTCTTGTGTCTTTAATTCTTTTCACTTTCTAAAAAGAATTTTTCAAAAAATACCCCTTAGATTCTCCCTACTTCCAACATTTCTCTCTCTATCTCTCTCCACTTATTATCCCTACTATTTTTCAAAAAAAATTTCAAAATCCAAACCAAACACAGCTGCAACACAGATTTTGAGAGATTGGAGTCATGCCACCAATGCCCTTCTCCATCACACTTTTTTTTGGAATTTATACACTAAGTACTGGGCTCCACATGCGTGGTGGAGAAGAGCGTTGAGTACCACATGACAGTGCCCCAAGACCACCCAATAGTTTTTCTTGAAGTTTACGATCAATTATCTCTCACGACAAATAACTTTGTGGAGGAACGACAAAAGCTTGGAAAGGGAGGATTTGGCAAAGTTTATAGAGGTTTTCTGAGGGAATCGCACTGTGATATTAATGCTGTCAAGAGGATATCAAAGGGGTCAAAACAAGGGAAGAAGGAGCACACATTAAAAGTGAACATCCACTACAACACGAAAGGCTTATAGCGAGGATTTAGTTTCCTCGCTAAAAAGCTGATTTCCTCGCAAAATGTATTTGTGAGGAAATTTTTCCTCGCCTGTTTTCCTCGCAAAAAGCTTGTCGCAAAAAGAATTTGTGAGGAAAAAAATTTCCTCACTTATTCTGACCCAATTAGCGAGGAATTTTTTCCTCGCTATAGTTTTTCCTCACTAGACTAATACAATGTTTACAGAATCGGCGAGGAAATTTTTCCTCGCTAGACTAATTTTTTCCTCGCCAATTATAGTTTAGGCGAGGAAATTTTTCCTCGCTAAAACTCTTGAAACTAAAAATAGATAGTTCTCCAACTCATTTGCTTCTGCACGAATTCGAACCGTGGCCTCTTGTATGGAGGCATTCACTCCATCCATCACACCAACTTCCTTTCCAGTTTAAACCTTTGCCTTTTTTATATATAAACCTTTTGTACATCCTTTCACCTCTCTAAATTTGTTTCTTTAAACATTTCTCTCTAATTTTAGTCCATTCGTAGTGTTTCTTTAAACTTGTTTTTTTAAATCATTAACATTATTTGCTTTTATTGAATTTTTTTATAATTTAATGTTTTGTTATATATCTTTAATAAATCTTTATACCTTTCTAAATTTGTTTATTTTATACTTCGTTTTAATTCTCTCTAAGTTTAGTAACCTTTTGTAGTGCCTAAATTAGTTTGAGCCCTTTAAATTTCTGCAAATACGATATTTTTTTTGGTGGGTTAATTTGTTCTTACTGTGTATATGCGCCCATAACAATTTTAACTCAACTACAATATTACAATAGTAATAATTTGTTATGTTTCTTTTTAAATGGGGTTAACCTTACATATTTTGAAAATAGATTAGTGATATTTTGAAAATACATTTCGCAATTATTAAGTACTTTATCTTTTGTTTAGCTTTTCATTAATTTTTTTTGTATGAATTAATAATCAGTTATCTCTACGAAAAGCAATCCATATATCCCATGCATTCTTTTTCTGAAAAGCACATCATTCATCCACAAACTTATAATCCCTATGTCCAATCCTTTTTTTGGGTTTATAACAGTCAAAAGAACAGTACGATAGAATTGATGAATGCACTCTGTTACCTAGAGTGTTCTATTCCTTGGGTATTTATATACAAATAAGGTTACAAGTGATAAGCTTTACAAAAGATATTGTAAATGATAAAATATAACCACTGAAATGGCTAACATTATTAGGACTTCTTTTCTTGATCAATTGATTTGCACTGATTGGTTGACATCCCCCCGCAAGCTGATGGTCGAGGCATGACCTTCAGATTGAAACGCAGTGTCCGATGCGGGAAGATGCAAGTCCTTTTGTGTAAAAATATCGGCAATTTGATCCCTGGTGCTAATATACTGGACGGTTAAATCACCCCGAGCGACTTAATAATCTTTGTATTCAAACAATAAATTTTAGTAAAATTTGAACATACTGACATTGTTAACAATTAATTTCCGTTGGGGAAAAGTGAATTCATATAATTCGTGTGAAACATATTTTTATTTCATCAATTCAATGCGATTGACGAGGAAACTATTTTTTTCCATTTATCACTTTTTTTTTTTAATAAATTTGCTAATGATATTGAACTATGTAGTTGATTATCCCTTACCATCGTGATACTAAAGATACATGAACATAATTAATAATGACTTACATATAAAAAATTTAATGAGTCCTAAAAAAGATGACAAAATATTTTTTGCCAAAAAGTTACATTTAGCAAGGAAAACAGATTTCCTCGTAAAAGGGTTACATTTGGCGAGGAAATTATTATTTCCTCGCCAAATGTAACCCTTTTGCGAGGAAATTATTATTTCCTCGCTAAATATAACTTTTTGGCGAGGAAATTAAATTTCCTCGCTAAATGTAACTTTTTAGCGACGAAATTGAATTTCCTCGCAGATTGTGTACTTTTAGCGACGAAATCTCTTTTCCTTGCCATATTTCCTTGCAATAGGCCTTCCGTGTTGTAGTGATCATCAGCCAGTTGAGGCACAGGAATTTGGTTCAATTCATCGGATGGTGCCACGAGAAGAAAGAACTATTGCGTACTCCTTTATGAGTACATGGAAATTGGAAGCTTAGATTCCCATCTCTTCAAAGGAAAAGCTTGTTGACATGGGGAACAAGATATAAAATTGCTCAAGGTATGGCCTTTGCATTGCACTATCTACACAAAGAATATTGGGAGCACTGTGTGGTGCATAGGCAGGGGCGGAGCTATGTTGGGGCCCCGGCTCCAGCTCCCCGAGCATCCAAGTTTTAAAAAAATTTATTTTGTACATACCTTATTTTAAATATTATTGATAATTATTCGTGTATAACTACTTATAATATTAATAATTTTTGTTCGATTTGATAAAAAATTAGTTATTTTATATTCTCAATTTCGCTCATAAATAAAAAATAAGCACATGATAATTGAATTACCCTAAAGAATCATTTTAATGTACAAATGTAGTGAATCGAAGAGCAAAAACCTTATGATATAATAAGTATATGTTCCGATAAAAAAAATGTCTTTTAAGCCGGCCCCCTAGACTCAAAATCCTGGTTCCGCCACTATGCATAGGGTTGTAAAATCAAGCAATGTGATGTTGAACTCGAATTGCAATGCCAAATTGGGAGATTTTGGGTTTGCTAGGCTTGTTGATCCCAAAAAAGAGTCGCAAACAACAATGGAGGCAGGGACTAGGCTACATCACACAAGAATGTGTCGAATGTCTATAGCTTCAGAATCGTGGCTTTGAAAATAGCATGTGGCAGAGACCATAGGGTGAAAGAAGATGAGACAACAAATTTGGTGGAGTGGGTCTTTAAGGGAGGGGGAAACTGCTTGTAGCTGCAGACTTAAAACTGGGTGAAGATTTCAATAAGCACGAAATGGAAAGATTGTCGGTCCTTGGTCTCCGGTGTGCACCCATCCCCGGCCATAGCAAGCTCCAGCCTTCCATAAGAGAAGCGATTCAAGTTCTTAATTTTTCAGGCTCCATCGCCTTGTCTTCCATCCGCGATGCCCGTGGCAATGTATTCGACTCCGAATTTCATGGCTAAATCTTCACCTCTTCCATTATCCGATGATGAATCCCACTGTTTACTACGTACTGAGGCATCCAAATGGATTGTTAAGACGTTCCCTCGTGAGCACAATCCCTTTTGTGTTTGATTTTGTTTTTAGGAAGTGGAGAATATTATATATCCAACCTTGGACTTCTTTTACCACTAGGCTGGAGATCCCAAAGTGTAAATATTTTTGAACTATTGCTATGAACCTGAAATTCACGAATTTAATTCTTCTGTATATAAAACGCCTAACCGAATTAGTATAAGTAAACGTATCGCGATGTTTCATTGGAAACGGACAATCTGAGAAAAAACATTCTTGATTTCGATACACACTCTGCATGTGTGCGTATATACGAAAATACCATGCATCACATTCAAGCTAGAGAGACAAAGAGATACCTGGATAGTAAAAAGCGATACCAGGAACGCAATTTCAAAACGCAACTCTAAAAACAATCGTATCTAAATTTAAAGCCTTTCAATACACGTTGACACGCAGTTTCATGGCTAAATCTCGTCTATTTATTAACCGCTTTACAGCTAGCCGAAACGGTTTAAGGGTGGAACCGTGGAAGTTAACCTGAATCTTGAACGCTGATAGCGAAAAAGGTTGGCAACCCGTCCAGTCCTTCCAGTCCATGTGTTAGTTTTGTTTCGTGGAAAAATTAGACTGGCCTCCCTGAGGTTTTCAATAGTAAATACTATTGAATAGGGTCCGGCCTCTCAGCAGTTCAATGGTTTGAATTGGACGAGACAGTTTAGATCGGGACAGTCCATTGGTAGATTTAACGGTTCGGATTTTCTCATACACTTTTACTGGTAAGAATACACTCTTATAGGTAAAAGTGTAAAAATACATTCAAACAGCTAATTGCAGCAAATGAACGATCCCAATCAGGACTGTCTCTTCACAGGGACTGAACAAGATCCATTTTAACTCCCATTTGTTGACTCCTGAAATTTTAGTCAATCCTCAACCTTTTATTTGTATTGCCAATTTGAACCCCTTAGCTAGGGTTGGCAACAGAGCGGGGTGGAAGTGAATACCACTGTCCTCCCCGAACCTATATTCAATCCCAGTTCCCACCCGATCTCAACAGGGAAATTTCTTTAATGACCCTCCATCTCCATCTCAAATGGGGAACAGAAATTCCCGTGGAAAATCGGGGATATGTACCTAAACAAAAAAACCTTGCATTGTGCCACACAATTTCCTAACGAAATCAAAAAACACAGAATAGGTACAAACCATTCGCAATAAACATCCTTCGCCTTTGTCATTCAAAAGAAACATCCATAACATTTTGTGGGGGCTCCGTTCCGATTGGTTCGTACTTTCTGAATGTGGGTTCTTGGTTAGCTCCCGACTCCTTGATTAGTCCTGCAAAACGAAGCACGACTAAGAGACCACACCGGAGGTCCTCCGGGATGGCCCTCCGGTGCAAGAGTCAGATTGCTTGCCAGAAGGAGTTAGGGATTGGGAGCTAGGGTTTTGTTTGAGCGTACCTCTTCCAAGTAGGCATAATGGGATATTTATAAGGAACCCTTCGCTTGGTCTCCAAGATTGCACCAACGCTCGACACGCGTCGGCTGATGTCACTGTTGCATCACGTTTAGGGTTTTGCAACCGTTTTCATGATGAGCTGGCACCTTCACGTGCCACCATCATTGCTCTCATAACCGTTCGGATGACGTCACAACCATCATCATTGCCATGGTTGCTGTTCTGACGCGGATGAGCTGGATCGTCGGCCAAGCCATGCTCGGCACCGAGCATGTTGTGGGACCTTCGGCAATTATCCAAACGAACGTATCCTCCAACCCGAGCAGGTGTAGGGAATGGAGCATCAGAGGAAGTGGAAATTAGCGGGACCCTCGGCTACAGGGACCCTCGGCTACGGTTGGTGAACCGAACGCCCGAAGAAAGATATCTTGGAGTTGAAAGGAATATTGGATCACGCTCGGAATGGCCCGAGCCATTTTGCTCGGCCTGCTACAATAGCCCCTCAACCCATGCCAAAGCTCTTCGCTCGGTATGGGTTGATTTAAGACTTAGCCGATCTGGTCCCTTCGGCAGATCTAATCCGAGCCCCAAATAAGGTGACAGCTGTCGAGCATTCGAACGTGTGTGTCAGTTGAAAGGACGTCTTGGCAGACGAGGAGCCGGCTGGCGTGGGCGAGGACTTCAGTCGCCACGTGTCACGTAGAGGTTGGCGAGGGGTTCGGCGATGAAATGATGGGCGGGGATTTCGAAAAGGCCCGCTCCGCTTATAAATAGTGGTGAGGGAGGAAAGAGAAAGTTCTTCTGCACTTTCTCTCTCTAACGTCTGGAGTTTCTCTCTCTAAGATTCCGTTCCAGAACTCAACTTAAACCCAGATCTTCAACTTCAACCCCCATTCCAACATAAATCTTCAGGTATGTCACCGATTCTTGTCGTTTTACTCTTTCTCTTGCTTTTCATGTTTATTTTCTGGGTTTTTGGGATGATTTTGGGGGTTTTTGTACTGTATAAAAAGTAGAGTACTGGGATGAACGATGATGTTCATCCCTGAACTCAACTTGTTCTTCCGAGCCCCCATAGAATGTCTGGGGCTGGCCGAATGACTTCTACTGATGGGGATAAATAACCGAACGATCCCCCACTCTTTTGTTTGCCGAACGTAGGGAGTCTTTTAAGAAGTACCGAGCCCAATATAGGTTAGCATGTGACTCGTGAGCCGATAAGAAAAAACCGAACTTCCAAACGATCTTCTTTGCCGACGCAGATTTCAATAGCTTAATACCCCTTTGTTCTTTTCCTAGGTCTGGCTCACGAGGTC
Organism: Rhododendron vialii; assembly: GCF_030253575.1. Lineage (NCBI taxonomy): Eukaryota > Viridiplantae > Streptophyta > Magnoliopsida > Ericales > Ericaceae > Rhododendron > Rhododendron vialii. The sequence goes on from NC_080567.1 coordinate 32,979,149, forward strand.
ATCGACGTGTCTTCAGACTCGGACTGCTCGGTGACCGAATCCGATCGTCAATTCATCAGCGAACTTATCGAGTGGCGTAGGCTGAGGAATAGCCGAGCGATTAATTCTGCCTCAACGAGAATGTCGGCAACCTCTCCTGTGTCTGACGATTCTAACGCCGAGCGCGATCACGAGTATGCCGCCGACGACTTCCTTACGGAGCCCGAGATAAGTTTCTCCCCAGAAACACAATCCGAAACCGAGCCACAGTTGGGGCAGGAAGCCAAGTCAAGGCTCGCGTCAGGAGCCGAAGCTTCGACATCGGCTCCGAGCGACGCCGACCTTTTTGACAAGGGTTTGCTATGTCCCTACGCTCACTATTTCAGCGGCAGCCCTGGGGAGTACGAAGCCTTCCGAACGAAATACAATATTCCCGAGGATGTTCTGATTCATAGAGTTAAGAGCACCGACATAAAAGACCATAGGGATCACCGTCCCGAGCATATAACCGTGCCCCTTATGGCCATTTGCGAGGCCGGGCTTCGGTTCCCAATTCACCCCTTCCTCAGGGAAATTCTTTGGAAATTCAGTTTAGCACCCCATCAACTCACGATCAACAGTTACCGAATCATTATGTCGGTAATTGCTTTGATCGAGAGTCAAGATTTGGACTTCACGCCGACGGACCTCTTTTACACATACACCATGTCCAGACATGGGAAATCTGGCCGTCAGTATTTGTCGACGCGTCCCAAAAAGGAGCCTCTGGTAGACGGACTTTCGGATACAGACAAATGGGCTGATTTTTACCTCGAAGTGCATGGAAACTTCGAGTTCGGCGATGGTCTCCGTCGATTCACCGTTCCAAAAGTGGCTGATACGAGAGGTGATAAGACCGAATGTGTTTAAGTTATTTATTACGTCTTTCTTTTGTCTTCTTTTCTGCTGAAAGCATTTCTTGAATTGCTGTTGTTTTTGTAGAGCTCGACCCTATTTCCAAGGGGCTTAACACCAACTCTAGGGAGAAGGCGAGCGAGACGCTGCTTGCCCAGGTTTGCCATCACGCTCCGACCCTTCTTGACTACCGTCCCTCTTATAAAGGTGTGCTGAGGAAGAAGGGGAAAGGGAAAGAGGTCGCTCAAAGCAAGAAAAAGACACCAAGTGCTCCAGCTGCCGAGGTTGTACAAAAGAAGAAGGGAAATCCCAACGCCGTCGGACTCCGAAAGAAGAGGCAACAGGGAGGGGTGAAATTGCCGAGGATCGGATTTACAGCAGAGGAGTGGCTTACTCCGTTCGATTCTGCCGAACTTCTCCAGCCCTCCTTCAAAGATATGTCAAAAAGGAACATTCCAAGGCCTGTGATCCCTACTAAGTCGGCAAATCTTGGCCGAAGCCGAAGCTCTTCTGAGCAGCAGGGTCAGAAGGAGAAGAGACAGAAAACGTCAGAGGATGTTGTTTTGCCGACCGTTTCTCAATCTGTGCCTCTTGACACAATTCCAGCCCCTCTGTCAAAGGATCAGGGGAATCTTGTTGAACCACATATCGACCTTACTGATCCAGCCACCGAGGCCGCCGTCCGTCGCCAGTTCAGCCCTTCGTACACGATGCCTGATGGTAGGGTTCTCCTTCAGAACGACTCAGTCAAAGAGGAGCCGAACCTTGCCATCACACTTCTGAGGGGGCTGGCCCTGCCGAGGGATTACGATCAGGTTCCTACCAACCTCCTTCCAGGTCTTGGTGAGATGTGTTCTCATCTTGTTCAGGTTTGTTCTCTTCTCTCTCTTCTCTATCTTTTTCCTATTTATTTCCTCTCTTTTTTCACTTTGCTCTTTTGATTAGGCTGGGCAAGCTGCGCTTAAGGCGTATGACAAAGCTTCCAAAGTCTCTGCCGAACGGGAGAGGTATAGGTCTGACCGAGATTCCTAGCGAACCAAGTTTAGGATCTCGGAGCAGCAAGTCAAGGACGAGGAGGTTGAGATGGAACGGTTGAAGAAGGAGCTTGCTGAGATGAGGGTCGCCGCCGAAACTGCTGAGGCCGAACTGAAAAAGCTAAAGAGGGAGGAGAAAGAGAAGATTACGGCTGCCGACGCCCGTCGTTATGAGGCCGGGATTCAAAGAGCCGCCTTAGAGTATACCCAGATTGCTCACAAGATGGTAAACGACGAACTTGAAGCTCGGTTACCTGATTTCTTCAAGCTGGGATATGCTGCCGGTGCCGACGCCATGGCTGGTGTTATGGCGATTCAGCCTGAGTCGGGTTTTCTGAAGCAACTTCCCGAGCCGGCTGTGCCTGACCTTGACCTTCCATACACCGAGGAGGAGGTCAGCCTCTTCCTCCTGAGGATGATGAAGAGATGACCGATGTGCCTGCCGTCGATCAACAGCAGAAGGTTGGTGAAGGTGAGAGCCATCCTCAGGCTCAAGACAAGGTCGTCGAAGATACCCTAGTTTAGGATTTTCCATAAGTATTTTGTTTTTGAATATTTTGAACTTTGCTTCATTGGACTGGATGGCACCGAACGTTTTGGATTTTGCCATGCCAGATGTAATAGTTTTAAGGGGGGTAGGCATCAAATGTTTCACTAAGCCGAGCCCTCTTCGTAGGAGTTTTTGAATTCCAAGTTTATGTTTAAATGATGACTTAGAAGGAATTCTCAACTTTGTTACTGCATTGAATTTTTTCTCCATGCCTTAGAAATATTTTCTGATTTTGGCTGCCGAAGGTTAAGCAACCTTGGCTTGTTTTCAAGGTTTTGATAGTTACTCATGATAGCCCCTACTTTGGTGTAAGGCTCGGCTCAACGTGCCAGTCTTATGCCAAGGTAATAGGTAGAGTAACTGTTTCATGTGGCCATTTAGTTCAAGTCAAATTATGAACATAGCCGTACTGAGGATAAGCTTTCAGGTTCATCTATTGTTTTCTGTTTGAAATTTAAGTTGTCCGAGTTGTTTATGATTTACTCGTAACAGCCCCAGCGCTGGTATAAGGCTCAGCTCAAAATGCCAGCCTTGTACCAATGTAATATGTTTAAGTAAATGTTTGAAGTGGCAATTTGTTCAAGTCAAATTATGAACGTAGCCGAACAATATGTTTATCATGTTGTGGCTGGAAATCAAATTGTCCGAGCCATAACATGTTTGCAGTAAAGAAATCCGAACGTAACTGTAATGTTTAGAATACCGAGCTATAGTGATCGAAGTTTGTAATCAAATATAGAGAACATTGATGCCTCAGAAGTAGGAGAGATTTTTCATTGAATAAAAATATGGTCAAGACAAGTACAGTTTTTTGGTGAGAGCAAAGTAATAGACTTTAGAGCTGGTGAGATAGATTGAGACCGAGGAGAGACTTCAAAGGTAGGCCTTCCTGAGGTTCAGAGCGTTTCAGAGGTTCTCAATTTCCCTTCCTTCTTTGTCTTCTAACTTGTACGAGCCATTGCCGACCTCTTTAATCACCCTGTAGGGTCCTTCCCAATTTGGTTTGAATTTTGTCTTTTGATTGGCTCGGACAACCTTCCTCCAGACCTAGTCATCGGTTCTGAACTTCTTAAGCCTTACACTTCGATTGTAGCCCCGAGCGACTTCCTGCTGATAGTTGGCTAACTTGAGCTGAGCATCGTCTCGCTTTTCTTCGGCTAAGATTAGCTCGGTTGCCACTGCATCATTGTTAGATTCTAGATCAAAAGTTTCGGTACGCAGGGTCGGGAACTTTGATTCCAGTGGTATGACAGCCTCCATGCCGAAGGCCATTGCAAACGGAGTTTGTCCAGTGGAGCGTCTGGGAGTGGAGCGGTAGGCCCAAAGGACCCTAGGGAGTTCTTCGGCCCATTTTCCTCGTTTGGAGTCTAGCCGACGTTTGATGCCAGCGCATACAGTCTTGTTAGTGGCTTCGGCCTGGCCATTGCCCTGGGGGTAGGATGGGGTCGAATTGAAGAATCTGATTCCGAATTCAGCACAGAGTCCAGTTAACTCTTTTCCGACGAATTGGGAGCCATTATCCGAAACAATTGCATAAGGCACACCGAACCTCGTGACGATGTTCCTCCAAACGAATCGCCGAACGTCTGCTTCAGTCGTTGTTACTAATGGCTCGGCTTCCACCCACTTTGAAAAGTAATCCGTTGCAGTGATCAAGAACTTGAAGCCCCCAGGGGCAGTTGGAAGTTTGCCAACTATATCCAAGCCCCACTGAGCAAAGGGCCATGGACTAGTGATAGGTTTGAAAGATTGAGCGGGCTGCCTTGGTATAGGGGAAAAAAGTTGGCAAGGCTTGCACTTTTTGACCACTTCTTCACAATCTTTCTTCATTCCTTTCCAATAGTATCCTTGACTGAGAGCTCTTTGACTTAATGAACGGCCGCCAGAGTGACAACCACAGTTGCCAGAGTGGAGCTCGGTTAAAATAATTGGGACCTCGGTTGGGTGAACAACTCGAAGATATGGCCCAGTGAAGCTTTTCCTGTAGAGTTGGCCGAGCTTAGAGATCCAGTAGTAGGCTGCTTTGCTGCGTATACGGTGGGCTTCCTTTTTTTCCGAGGGTAGTGTATCGTCTTTGAGGAATGAGACGATTTCATCCATCCAACTTGGGCCGAGGGAGATGTTGAATACTTTTTCCGAGACTTCGAAGGTTGGCTGGTGGATCTCGCCGAGGCTGATGTGTCGGTATTCAGATGCTTTACATGCCGAGGCCAGACTTGCCAGAGCGTCGGCATGAGCGTTGTTCTCTCTGTTGATCTGTTCGATTTGAAATCCTTTGAACCCTTTGATTAGCTCTAGAGCGGTAGCTTGATACTTAATCATTCTTGGGTCCCGAGCTCCATAATCGCCTGTTACTTGATTGACGATCAGCTGAGAGTCGCAGAACACTTGTAGGTCTTCAACTTGCAAACTTGCCGCGGCTCGGAGACCAACAAGCAGAGCTTCATATTCAGCTTCGTTGTTTGTGGCTTGGAAGTTGATTGTGATGGCACTTTCATGAAGGACGCCACAAGGGTTTACAAGAACAACCCATGCACCCGAGCCGTTGCTGTTTGATGCCCCGTCAACGTGCAACTTCCAAACGTCTCCGCTAAATAAGTTCCAAACTTTCCGAGCCTCTTGTTGTTCTAGCATCCCATAATTAGGCTTGACCAATGTTTCCTCGTCCGGGCTTCCAGGGGTGAATTCAGCAATAAAGTCTGCCAATACTTGTGCCTTGATTGCCGTTCGAGGCTCAAAGTGGATATCAAAATTTGCTAATTCGACCGCCCATTGAGATACTCTGCTTGACAGATCAGCCTTCCTCAAGAGATTTTTAAGTGGAAACTCCGTGAGAACTATGATGGGGTGCTCTTGAAAATAAGGAAGAAGTTTTCGAGCTGCTGTAACCAACGCTAAAAGAAACTTCTCCAGTGGCAGATATCTCGTCTGTGCTGGGAGTAAGGTTCGGCTAGAAAAGTAGATTGGTTGATCCTCAAGGCCTTCCCGTCGGACAAATGCCGAGCTCACGGCATGTGGAGAGACAGCTAAATAGAGATGAAGAGTTTCAAAAGCTACTGGTTTGACAAGAAGAGGGGCCGAACAGAGATAAGATTTCAGCTCGGTGAGGGCTGCATCACAATCTTCCGTCCACTTGAAACTTCGTCGGCTTTGCTTCTTAAGAGTTTGGAAGAAGACATGGCATTTATCCGACGAGTGGCTAATAAACCTATTGAGAGCCGCTGTCATCCCAGTTAGCTTCTGAATTTCCCGAGGAGTGGATGGTGGTTTTAATTGCTGAATAGCTAAGATCTGGTTCGGATCCGCCTCGATACCGCGCCGAGTAACCAGGTAGCCGAGGAACTTCCCTGAGCTAACTCCGAAGGCGTACTTGTCGGCGTTAAGCCGTAGCTTGTGCTTTTTCAAGATTGCAAAGACCTCGGCAAGATGAGAGAGGTGATTCTCGGCCTTGAGACTTTTCACCACCATATCGTCAATATAAGCCTCCATTATTTCTCCGATGAGAATTCCGAACAACAGGTATACCATTCTTTGGAATGTGGCTCCCGCATTCTTAAGACCGAACGGCATAACCAGGTAACAGAAGAGGCCTCTAGGTGTGATGAATGCCGTCTTTTCCATATCGTCGGGATCCATGGCTATCTGGTGGTAACCTCGATAAGCGTCTAAGAAACTCAGCCGAGCGTGACCCGCCGTTGCGTCTACCAATTGATCAATCTTTGGAAGGGGTAGACAGTCTTTCGGACAAGCATCATTCAAGTTGGTGTAGTCCACGCAAACTCTCCATTTTCCATTCTTCTTTTTCACCACCACAGGGTTCGTGAGCCAAGTGGGGTATTGTACTTCTTTGATGGCGCCAGCCTCGAGGAGTTTACCAACTTCTTCATTAACTGCGTCGGCATGAATACTGGCCGACCGCCGAGGCTTCTGAATGACAGGCTTTGCTGATTTTGAAACTTTGAGGGAGTGCTGGATGAGCTTTGGGTCAATGCCTGACATATCATACGGCGTCCATGCGAAAACTTCAATGTTGCTTTTGAGGAACTGCAAGGTTTCGTCACTCTCAGCTTGAGACAAACCCGCGCCGAGCATGAAATATCGCGATGCATCCTCGTTAAGTGGGAATTTGATAAGATCCGTAATTGATTTCTTTTCAGGAAGAGATCCGACGTCTTCGAGGACTGGTTTGTCAGGGACTTCAACCCAATGTACTCTTTTGGGGCTTGATGACTTTCCAATGGCCGAGACGTAACACTGTCTGGCTTGTAACTGGTCTCCAAATAGGTCTTCTTGTTTGCCGTTAGCGCCGATGTACCTGACCACTTGATGGTAGGTTGAGGCGACGGCCTTAATTGAATGGAGCCAATTTCGGCCAAGGATTCCGTTGTATGGGCTCGGTGCATCTACAACGATGAATTCTTGATTAGAAGCAACCGAGCCCGTAACGACAGGGAGGGTAATCCTTCCGAGAGGCCAAACTGGAGTGCCACTAAAACCAATTAAAGGGACTTCTGCTGGTAAAAGGCACGACTGTGGGATTTTGAGCTCGTTGAAGAGAGATAAATACATCACTTCTGCCGAGCTTCCTTGATCAATAAGCACCCTTTTGACCGAGTGAGTTGAGATTTGGATTGTGACCACCAGAGCGTCGCTATGGGGGGTTTGGATGCATTGAAGATCTTGCTCGGTGAAGGTAATTGACCAGGGACGCTCGAGCATTTTGACTCTTTTTGGAGCACGATCGATGGAAAAAATTTGGGTAACTTTCTCAGCTTTGACAAGCTCTTGACGAAGCTGTTTTGCTGCCTCCTTTGTTGTTGACCCATGAATAACGTTGATTACTCCGACTGGACGTGGAATAAGGTTTTGTCCACCAGCGTTCGGCTGTCTCCTCGGCATCTTTGTCCAATCGATATGATCATCAAGAAGTCCTTGTGCCGTTAGATTTTCCAAAAGTGCCTTATAGGGAGCGCAAGCCGTGGTGTAATGCCTGAGCTCGTTATGATACGAGCATCTCTTCCGGTTGTTGTTATTGCCTTCTTCTGTGTTCAATTTAGGAGGGTTTGGCCAAACAAAGAACGGTTCCCTCTCTATCGTACGGAGGAGGAAATAAATTGGCTCTTTGAAAACCGTGGTTTCAGCTATATAGTCATGAGCTTTCGGCCCCTTTTTGTCTGCCACCTTGACTGTGTTGACCTGCTTCTTCGGCTGGACAGCGACCACAGGCTTCGGTGGTGCGATTTGGGGCGTGGGGACATGAAGGCTTTGAGGTACGATTGAGTTTTGTCCTCCTTGGAGTTCTCGCACGGCGAGGAACTCTTCGTAGGAGCAGAACTGTTCTACCGTCCTCATTAGCTCATTCATTCCGTGAGGCGCCCTTATTGCCAGCTCATCCAAGATCTTGCTTCCTGTTTCCAACCCATTCTTGAAGTTCCTTGCCGCCCAGTATTGATCAACACCGGGTATCTCGTTAAACAATTGCCAGTAACGTTCGGCATACTTCCGAAGCGTCTCGCCGGGCCTCTTTCTCATCTGTGCCAAGGCATCTTCTTCCTTGGCTTGCTTGTTGCTAGTGATGAACCGATAGTTAAAAGCTCTTTCAAGCTCTTTCAAACTGTGGATCGATCCGGCCTCTAGTTGGTTGAACCAAAGCAAGCCGAGGCGCCCAAGACTTGAGGGGAATGCTTTGCACATGATGGCATCGTCGTCGGTGACGCATGAGATGGTGCTTCTGTAACTGATGAGATGGGTGTATGCCTCGGTCGTGCTGGGATCGAACTTCTGGAACTTTGGGAGATGTAGACCTAGCTTCGGCAACGTGGCTTGGATCTTTGCCGAGAAGGGTGATTCCGTCAGCTTTTTCAACTGGTACTCGTGGGTTGGCCGAGGGGGATGACCTTCCCGAGCGTTTCGAGACTTCTTTGATGCTCGGCATTCTTGTTCCCTTTGTTTTCCTTCGTTCTCATCCTGCCGACGTTGAAATCCCCTCTCCCTCTTCTCTATGGGGACCTTTCTGTAGTCTTCTTCTGGAAGATTTTCGGTATGGTAAACTCTTCGTTGGCTAGGGCGATCGTCTTGCCGAACGATGACACTTACACTCCTTTCACGGTTTAGCCTCCGACCGCTTACTGAATTTGTTGGTCGGCCTTCGTAGACCTTTTCCCGAGGGACTTCATCATGTTCGATCCGATGGCTTTGGGGACCTTTCCCGTTTCTTCTCGGCGTTCGGCTTCTTTGCCGTTCGGATTTGTACGGGATGAGAGCCTGATCGTTGTCTTGAAATTCCACGGTATCGTAGCTTTGGGAGCCCTGGGAGTATTCGTCTCCAGCCGATGAACTCGAGAAAATGGTATGCAGGCTCCCCTCTCGTCGTCCTTATCTTCCCCTATGTCCCGCACCATTGCCGAGACGTTTATGAACTGGTGAGAGCTGCTGCCTAAGGCGAGCGCTATCCCCTGTTCGATGGTCTGTCAATGGTGGGTCCAGGCGGTCGTGGACTGAGATTCGTTTTGGCCGCGCGTCAGCACCCAAAGGAGGAGGGGGTGGCAGATTTCCTCTCCGGCGCCGACCCTGAGATCCAGAGTGGGATGCCGTTGGAAATTCTTTGGCCTTAATTTTTTCGATCTCCATTCGTAGGACGGCTACATCAGTGTTGGTCTGTTCTTGCTGCTGTTCTAGCATTTGTACATATGCCAGAGCATCTTCACTCAGGCCGACTGGACGTTGGATGGAAGAGCTCACGCCTGGTGGAGTAAATCCAAGAGGGTGAGATGGGGAGGCGTTGATACCAGTTTCGGAGGTGATGTGCAAAGAGGAACTGAGGGGTTGAAAGAGAGGAGGTGGTGGTGGTGCTCCGCCCATTTTTCTTTGGAGGAGACTGGTGGAGATCTGGAGGGGTGAGGTTTTTAGGTACGAACGAGGCGGTCGAGGTGGAGGAGCCGCCGTGGATCTGAGAATCAAGTTCACGTCGGGTTCACCAAATTGTGGGGGCTCCGTTCCGATTGGTTCGTACTTTCTGAATGTGGGTTCTTGGTTAGCTCCCGTCTCCTTGATTAGTCCTGCAAAACGAAGCACGACTAAGAGACCACACCGGAGGTCCTCCGGGATGGCCCTCCGGTGCAAGAGTCAGATTGCTTGCCAGAAGGAGTTAGGGATTGGGAGCTAGGGTTTTGTTTGAGCGTACCTCTTCCAAGTAGGCATAATGGGATATTTATAGGGAACCCTTCACTTGGTCTCCAAGATTGCACCAACGCTCGACACGCGTCGGCTGATGTCACTGTTGCATCACAGTGAGCCCTGGGAGTATTCGTCTTCGCTTGGTCTCCAAGATTGCACCAAAATTTCATTAATCTTGAAATTGTTACAAGACTAATAAGAGTAAAGAAATAGTATCATGTTCACAGAATAATCTACTGCCCAATCCGAGACCCAAAACCTATGATTGACAAGAAACCAATCAGAGGACACTTAATTGGGACCAAGCCCACCTGAATAGGCCGAAGCCCAAACACCCCAAATGAGTTTGAAACCCATATCAAAACAATACAACACATAAATGGGCTTGCTCCAGCCCAAACACCACAATCAAACCCTAACCCCACCACCGGTCCGCAGCCCACAACCAAACCACCAGCCACCAAAACCCTAGCACAACCAACACCAATGCCAAGTAGCAGAGCCCAGGAAAATTACTTTCCCACGCTCCCACAAGGCCATAATGGTACAGAGTCTTTTCTCTTTCTCTGTCTCATTTTCTTTGTCTAATATTTTCGAAATTCATGTCAATTTTCAATCGCTTATATCTTCTAATATAAATTTTCAAAAATATGCAATATGGATTTTGTTTGATAGTTCTCGATTAGGTCTATAAAACAAAGTATTCGAAATTATGAAAAATATTATAAATTGAAACATATAAGTGTTTAAAGAACAACACGTGTAATGAAAAATGACAAAGAAAAAGGGATGGAGGGAGTATATTTTTTGGGTCTTTGTTGGATTTGTAACGTGCACATGCATTGCATGTGCCCAACTTCTTGTCTCCCTACTTCCAACATTTCTCTCTCTATCTCTCTCCACTTATTATCCCTACTATTTTTCAAAAAAAATTTCAAAATCCAAACCAAACATAGCAGGTTGCAACACAGATTTTGAGAGATTGGAGTCATGCCACCAATGCCCTTCTCCATCACACTTTTTTTTGGAATTTATACACTAAGTACTGGGCTCCACATGCGTGGTGGAGAAGAGCGTTGAGTACCACATGACAGTGCCCCAAGACCACCCAATAGTTTTTCTTGAAGTTTACGATCAATTATCTCTCACGACAAATAACTTTGTGGAGGAACGACAAAAGCTTGGAAAGGGAGGATTTGGCAAAGTTTATAGAGGTTTTCTGAGGGAATCGCACTGTGATATTAATGCTGTCAAGAGGATATCAAAGGGGTCAAAACAAGGGAAGAAGGAGCACACATTAAAAGTGAACATCATCAGCCAGTTGAGGCACAGGAATTTGGTTCAATTCATCGGATGGTGCCACGAGAAGAAAGAACTATTGCGTACTCCTATATGAGTACATGGAAATTGGAAGCTTAGATTCCCATCTCTTCAAAGGAAAAGCTTGTTGACATGGGGAACAAGATATAAAATTGCTCAAGGTATGGCCTTTGCATTGCGCTATCTACACAAAGAATATTGGGAGCACTGTGTGGTGCATAGGCAGGGGCGGAGCTATGTTGGGGCCCCGGCTCCAGCTCCCCGAGCATCCAAGTTTTAAAAAAATTTATTTTGTACATACCTTATTTTAAATATTATTGATAATTATTCGTGTATAACTACTTATAATATTAATAATTTTTGTTCGATTTGATAAAAAATTAGTTATTTTATATTCTCAATTTCGCTCATAAATAAAAAATAAGCACATGATAATTGAATTACCCTAAAGAATCATTTTAATGTACAAATGTAGTGAATCGTAGAGCAAAAACCTTATGATATAATAAGTATATGTTTCGATAAAAAAAATGTCTTTTAAGCCGGCCCCCCAGACTCAAAATCCTGGTTCCGCCACTATGCATAGGGTTGTAAAATCAAGCAATGTGATGTTGAACTCGAATTGCAATGCCAAATTGGGAGATTTTGGGTTTGCTAGGCTTGTTGATCCCAAAAAAGAGTCGCAAACAACAATGGAGGCAGGGACTAGGCTACATCACACAAGAATGTGTCGAATGTCTATAGCTTCAGAATCGTGGCTTTGAAAATAGCATGTGGCAGAGACCATAGGGTGAAAGAAGATGAGACAACAAATTTGGTGGAGTGGGTCTTTAAGGGAGGGGGAAACTGCTTGTAGCTGCAGACTTAAAACTGGGTGAAGATTTCAATAAGCACGAAATGGAAAGATTGTCGGTCCTTGGTCTCCGGTGTGCACCCATCCCCGGCCATAGCAAGCTCCGGCCTTCCATAAGAGAAGTGATTCAAGTTCTTAATTTTTCAGGCTCCATCGCCTTGTCTTCCATCCGCGATGCCCGTGGCAATGTATTCGACTCCGAATTTCATGGCTAAATCTTCACCTCTTCCATTATCCGATGATGAATCCCACTGTTTACTACGTACTGAGGCATCCAAATGGATTGTTAAGACGTTCCCTCGTGAGCACAATCCCTTTTGTGTTTGATTTTGTTTTTAGGAAGTGGAGAATATTATATATCCAACCTTGGACTTCTTTTACCACTAGGTTGGAGATCCCAAAGTGTAAATATTTTTGAACTATTGCTATGAACCTGAAATTCACGAATTTAATTCTTCTGTATATAAAACACCTAACCGAATTAGTATAAGTAAACGTATCGCGATGTTTCATTGGAAACGGACAATCTGAGAAAAAACATTCTTGATTTCGATACACACTCTGCATGTGTGCGTATATACGAAAATACCATGCATCACATTCAAGCTAGAGAGACAAAGAGATACCTGGATAGTAAAAAGCGATACCAGGAACGCAATTTCAAAACGCAACTCTAAAAACAATCGTATCTAAATTTAAAGCCTTTCAATACACGTTGACACGCAGTTTCATGGCTAAATCTCGTCTATTTATTAACCGCTTTACAACTAGCCGAAACGGTTTAAGGGTGGAACCGTGGAAGTTAACCTGAATCTTGAACGCTGATAGCGAAAGAGGTTGGCAACCCGTCCAGTCCTTCCAGTCCATGTGTTAGTTTTGTTTCGTGGAAAAATTAGACTGGCCTCCCTGAGGTTTTCAATAGTAAATACTATTGAATAGGGTCCAGTGAATATGGTCCGGCCTCTCAGCAGTTCAATGGTTTGAACTGGACGAGACAGTTTAGATCGGGACAGTCCATTAGTAGATTTAACGGTTCGGATTTTCTCATACACTTTTACCGGTAAGAATACACTCTTATAGGTAAAAGTGTAAAAATACATTCAAACAGCTAATTGCAGCAAATGAACGATCCCAATCAGGACTGTCTCTTCACAGGGACTGAACAGGATCCATTTTAACTCCCGTTTGTTGACTCCTGAAATTTTAGTCAATCCTCAACCTTTTATTTGTATTGCCAATTTGAACCCCTTAGCTAGGGTTGGCAACAGGGCGGGGTGGAAGTGAATACCACTGTCCTCCCCGAACCTATATTCAATCCCAGTTCCCACCCTGATCTCAACAGGGAAATTTCTTTAATGACCCTCCATCTCCGTCTCAAACGGGGAACAGAAATTCCCGTGGAAAATCGGGGATATGTACCTAAACAAAAAAACCTTGCATTGTGCCACACAATTTCCTAACGAAATCAAAAAACACAGAATAGGTACAAACCATTCGCAATAAACATCCTTCGCCTTTGTCATCCAAAAGAAACATCCATAACATTTTCTTATGCGACTAGACTTTGCCAATGATTGACATCAAGTTTGTTTGCCAGCGGAGATTCTAGACACAAATGTTTGGGACACAAAACGTGTTCAAAATTATTCAATTTCACACAAAGTTCACACTTATTCCAAGTAGGAGAGAGAGTTAAGGAGAGTGCTTCATTTTAATTTAAGTCACAACATTCTTATAGAATACATCACGTATGAGAGAGAGTCAAGGAGAGAATTTCGTTTTAAATAGTGAGGAAATTAGATTCTTATAGAATATATAGGGAGTATATAGATAGATAGATTGTCATTCGAGGATATGGGTCTTGTCCACAAAGTGATTGAAGAATGGGAACGTGAGATGGTTCTGTCAATCAAAGGCCAGCACATGCCATCCTAATGTGGAGTGAAGGTGAGTGAAGAGTCAGCAATCATAGGCCACCTCAACCTCTGTGGGAAATTGAAGGAAATTGAAGGAGACAATTTTGATGATCGTATGGAGTTCCATCGTCCTTAACACGTGTCAGCACCTTGTTAGTTCCCGCCTAATTTTCAATTCTACCCTTTTCCATTCTTAAGCTAATTTCCATTACGTACGACAACAGCGTTTTTTCCATTCTTAACATTCTTAAAGCAAGGCCTTCTTGATCTCTCTCCATCCCTCTCCCCTTCTTTCTCGCTCTCTCTCTCTCTCTCTCTCTCTCTCTCCAATTCGTTCATTTCTAGCTTCGGATCTGATTATCCCCAGGTCTCGATTATGGCTGAGAAGGTTTGTTTGTAAACACCATTTCCCTCTATCTCTACATACATAAATACCACACGAGATATATAGTTCAGCTTTCTGTTGTCGTGGATTAATTGCTTTCTTTAGCCACACACACACACACACACACACACACACATATATATATATATATATATATATATATATATATTTGCTTTATTTTGTTCAATGTCTACTCCACCAATCCTGATTCTATTTCTTCTCAATTATACATCTCCTATGATAGACCACTGAGTTAATATCCCCTGCTTCCGTGATATCCCCTGCTACCGAGCAGTGCAGTTCATATGTAACTCTTTGTGTTTTTCTTTTCAATCATGTAACAGGTTACAACAATGGTGCTGAAGGTGGACCTTCAGTGTCCTAGTTGCTACAGGAAGATCAAGAAAGTTCTTGCCAAATTTCCCCGTGAGACCCGCGCCTATTATTATTATTATTCATTACACTTCTTTTCATTCACGTGAAGGGAGAATGATTTTTACATTTCTTTTCATTCACGCGAAACAACAAATAGTACAAAATTGTTATTTGTACATAAAAATCAAATAAAGAGGTAAGAAGAATTGGATGCATTTACGTACGTGAATAAAGATGAGAACAAGAGTACGACAAGATAAAAAGTAAGTACGACAACTACTGTTTGCTTTTCGATATTTTCTAAACTTTTAGTATAAGAAACTGACTTTTGTGCGATGTCAAACTTTTGGGGACAAATTATAGAAATTCGAAGCCAGGCTTATGACGAGAAGCAGAATACGGTGACGATCACTGTAGTATGCTGCTGTCCGGAGAAGATTCGTGACAAGTTGTGTTGCAAAGGTGGGAAAACAATCAAGAGCATTGAGATTAAACCGCCTCCACCGGCTCCGGTATGTTGTGGGCAATGTTACAAGGGTATCCCTTGGGGCCCATGTTATGAGGGGTATGGGAGGCCAGTACCATCCTATTATGGGTATGGGTATGGTCGGAATAGGGCTTGTTATGGAGTAAGTCGTTGCAATGAGTACTTTAATGAAGAAAACACTTCTGGTTGCACAATCATGTGATGGTAGTGCTTCCTCATGATCAAGCTTTTTTATTACTTTTGTTGAAAAACAAAAAGCATACTTGTTTGTGGGTATAGGGGGGGGGGTGTTTAACGAGTTTGGTAGTCTGGCGGTGGTGGCCAAATAGTCAATTGAGATGGGGTTATATGGTAATATGCATGTAATGATCTTTGGTTAGTAAGATTCTTCGTTAATCATATACTTTGCATATGCTTTTGTTTCATCTTTACATGATTTGTTGTTCCTTCGAAGTTAGATCAGGAACTCACAAAGAATATGAGTACCTTATTCCACGTCAATCATTTTCTTGTAACTATTCAATACCCTTATGAAAAATTGATCACATCCGAGCGATTTCGGGGTCGAATCCACTTTGAATTTGATAAATGCATTGCTTGTGAAGTATGTGTTCATGTATGTCCTATAGATCTAGCCGTTGTAGATTGGAAATTGGAAACCAATATTCAAAAGAAACGGTTGTTTAATTACAGTATTGATTTCGGAATCTATATATTTTGCAACAATTGCGTTGAGTATTGTCCAACAAATTGTTTATCAATGACTGAAGAATATGAACTTTCTACTTATGATCGTCACGAATTGAATTATAATCAAATTGCTTTAAGTTGTTTAATTACCACTGTCAATAATTGACAATTATTGGTATTTTCTCTATCACAATTATTGCGAAAAAACATCTATAAAAATGAGCCTCGAACAGTTTATTTGTGAAAATGTATATATAGCCAAAAACGGGCCACACCTAAAATCAGGTCAAGTTCTAATTGTTCAAGTTGACTCTGTAATAGTAATACGATCAGCTAAGCCCCATTTGGCAACTCCAGGAACAACTATTAATAGCCATTATGGGGAAATCCTTTACGAAGGTGATACATTACTTACATTTCTATATGAAAAATCGAGATCTAGTGATATAACGCAAAGTCTTCCAAAAGTGGAAAAAATGTTCGAAGTGCATTTGATTGATTCAATTTCGATGAATCTAGAAAAAAGGGTTGAGGCTTGGAATCAATGTATAACAAAAATTCTGGGAATTCCTTGGTGATTTTTGATTGGTGCTGAGCTAACTATAGTGCAAAAACGAATCTCTTTGGTTAATAAGATCCAAGAGGTTTATCGATCCCACGGGGTGCAGATCCATAATAGGCATATCGAACTTATTGTACGTCAAATAACATCAAAAGTGTTGGTTTCAGAAGATGGAATGTCTAATGTTTTCTTACCCAGAGAACTAATTGGATTGTTGTAAGTGAAATGAATGAGGCGTGCTTTGGAAGAAGCAATCCATTACCAAGTTGTCTTATTGGGAATAACAAGAGCATTTCTGAATACTCAAAGTTTCATATCTAAAACGAGTTTTCAAGAAAACTGCTCGAGTTTTAGCAAAAGCTACTCTTCGAGGTCGTATCGATTGGTTGAAGGCTTGAAAGAGAATGTTGTTCGGGGGGATATGATACCCATTGGTACCGGATTCAAAGGATTAATTCCCCCTTTAAGACAACATAATAACATTCCTTTGGAAACCAAAAAGCATAATCGATTCAAAGGGGAAATGATAGATATTTTGTTCGACCCCATAAAAATTATTTGATTCTTTTCTTTCAAAGAATTTCCATGATACATCCAAATATTCATTTCGACTCTGACTCTCCCACTCCAGTCATTGCCTTTCTTTCTGTTACTTCGAAAGTAGCTGCTTCAGCTTTAACCATCCGAATTTTTTATATTCCCTTTTATTTCTCATCAAACGAATGGAATCTTCTTCTCAAAATCTTAGCTATTCTTAGCATGATCTTGGGAAACCTCATTGTTATTACTCAAATAAGCATGAAACGTATGCTTGCATATTCATCCATAGGTCAAACCGGATAAGTAATTATTGGCATAATTGTTGGAGACTTAAATGATGGATATGCAAGCATGATAATTTATATGTTCTTCTATATCTCCATGAATTTAGGAACTTTTGCTTGTATTGTATTATTTGGTCTACATACCAGAACTGATAACATTCGAGATTATGCAGGATTATACACGAAAGATCCTTTTTTGACTCTCTCTTTAGCCCTATGTCTCTTATTCCTAAGAGGTCTTCCTCCATTAGCAGGGTTTTTCGGAAAATTCTATTTGTTCTTGTGTGGATGGCACGCAAGTCTATATTTCTTAGTTTTAATAGGACTCATTACAAGCCTTCTTTCTATCTATTATTATCTAAAAATAATCATGTTATTAATGATTGGACGAAACCAAGAAATAACCCTTTACGTGCGAAATTATCGACGATCTCCTTTAAGATCAACGAATTCCATCGAATTGAGTATGATTGTATGTGTGATAGCATCTACTATACTAGGAATACCAATGAACCCGATTATTTCAATTGCTCAGGATACCCTTTTTTAGCTTCTAGGGTCTATTTCTTTGGTCAAGATCCATCTTACTAAGTGGCATCAAAGAATTAGTAGATCTGTTCTGTCCAAAATGGGAATGGGCTAGGGTTATGAACTTATAATCTATAATTTGATGATCGAGTTGATTTCATGATTATAAGTTCATTCCCTACCGGACTAGATCGAAATAGAGATATACATTCTCATTATGAGAAGGGGTTAGTCGAGCGTATCGAAATAGATACTATGTTTCTTTGTGGATTCGTACATTTCATTTAGGATTAAAAAGAGACATAATCGGATTTGCTTTTAACAAATTTTTCCTTATTTGGGACCCTATTCACCTCTTTGGGCTTCTGTTGAATCGAGAAATAGATTTGATTGTTCACCTTATTTGATATATTAAAGCATCCTCCGGATAATGCAAATCGAAGCAATTGGGTGTCCGACTTGGGCCTATATGACATGACATGTCCGATCAATAGCAATAATCCAACACCGCACCTTTGTCATATATTTCATACATCACACTAGATAGATATCATATTCATGGATTACGCTTCACTTCCAAGATGCCTTGGTGGTGAAATGGTAAACACGCAAGACTCAAAATCTCGTGCTAAAAAGCGTGGAGGTTCGAATCCTCTTCAAGGCAAAATATTGAGAATGCTCATTGAATGAACAATTCATCAATAAGAGAGCTCAGATCGAGTCGGTATATCAATACCGATTCGATCCGAGCTCTTTTAATTGGAATAAGTTCAGCAGCAAATCACGAGATCTTGGTGATCTTCCATATCAAATGAATGGGGAGTCTGCTTTCAAACCATCCACCCTGCACCCACCCCCCCTGAGTATATGTTTCAACAAGAATGTAAATTCGAAAGAAACCTCTGGTAAAATGCATGTTCGTAACCCAGCAGCTAAAGTACATTACATAGTTTGTTTTAAGGATTGGTGACTTAACCATTCAATGACTTAGGCACTGGACGTTCCAAAAATAGGTACTCTAGGGTGGGGTGAATTCAATAATAGACGTCTATTGGCATTTCAGCCTTCTTTTGCCTTTCTAGGCCTATCTGAAAGAGAATCTAATACTTCTTGGTCGTGAATATCTGAAGTTCGATGTTCAAGAATTCTAGTTTAAACAGTTCAAGAATTCTTGTTTAAATAGTTCATACCATCCATACATAGTGTTTTGATCTCAGATTTCACTTCTTCCACTACAAGAAAAATGTAAATTGGTGACGAAAAAGTGGCGACGAAATTTAATTTCGTCACTAAATAAGTATGTTTGGCAATGAAAAAATAAATTCGTCACTGTTTTGACAACTTCCGTGATGAAACAATTTCGTCACCAATTATATCTGTTTAGGGACGAAAAAAATATTTTCGTCATGAAAGGTACCCATTTAGAGACGAAATACATTTTTCGTCGCCGAAAGTTTAAAAAAGGTGACAAAATTAATTTTCATCGCCAAAGATAATCATTTAGTGATAAAAAATATATTTCGTTGCCAAATGAGACCAATTTAGTAACGAAATATTTTTTTCATCCCCAAATGCTTAACTTTGGTGACAAAAAATAATTTCGTCACCATTTTAACGCTTTCAGTGACGAAAAATATATTTCGTCGTCAAATGGGTACCTTTCGTGACGAAATTTATGAATTGCGTTTTATCACTAAATGTATTTCGGACATAATTCTTTGCTAAAAACTCCGATTGAGATAATTCAAATAGGGTTTGAACAATAACTCAATTGCCTACAACTTTTATGTTTATCAAAATTGCTAATTTTAATGTTTAAAGGTTCAAAATATATTTTCATGTTAAACATATATGTTATATATTTGATATTTCAAATATTTACTGAAAAGTGTTTGTAGCGCAATTGGTTGGAGCTTTCGCAAGAAACTCAGGGGACTCGGGTTTGAAACCTTACAGGAGCAAGAAAGAATAATTTTTTTTCCCATATGAAAACGTCTTTTGCAACGAAAAATTTTGTCACCGATTTCTTATATTGGTGATGAAAATTTTTGTCACCAATGTGATCCATTGGTGACGAATTTTTTCGTCGTCAAAAAGTACAATAAGTGAGGAAAAAAATTTAGTCACCAATTATTCACTTTTTGGTGACGAAATATTTCGTCATCAAAAGGCTCTGTAGGTGACAAAAAATAGATTTCGTCACCAGGTAGGAATCTTCAACAAATTTTTTTTTGTCACCTATATTATTTGTGACGAAAAACATGCAATTTGTGACGGTTTTCATTCGTCACCCAATGTAATTTTTCTTGTAGTGTTCCATGTTTCTGCAGTAGTATATTGTTCCATGGAGCTAAAAAAATAGGGAATAAAGAAGTGTTTCAATGACTCTTCAGATAGGTGGATACAGACCTTGAGTTATGCAAGGTCATGTAACTAGAATATATTTCCATGACATGCAAGACATATTCATGATTGGTCAAACCAGTAATAATACGTATATTATTGCCGATCAAAAAATACTAGATGTATTATTAGTCAATAAAAGGCCATATATTAAACTTTTCCTCAGCTAGCAATACCAATATGCTTTAAGGACAAAAGACGAAAAACTTTATAGCACTGAAATTATAAATGGAGAGTGAAAGGGATTTGAGAAAGTAGGCACTAGGCACACGGAATTGCTATATTATAGAAGGGAAACATCTTGGCAGCCTTTGATACCAAGAAAAACATGATCAGTTTACAAGTGATGGTCTACACCACATGCCACTCAAAAAAGAAAAGAAACTGGATAAACTATAGTACATTTTTTTGTCTTTCCTTTCCTTTCCTTGCTTTTTTATTATTTATTTAAGGATTATTCTAACATCCACCCAAAATGGATAGGATAATAGGTAAAAAGTGCATTGATATTTGTAAAAGTGTATTAATATTATTCGTGATATATGCATTGATATCCAAACTTGTTTGGAATTATGTGTTTATTATCCTCCGCCCATTAGGCAAAGGTTAGCAAGATCGTTTATTTAACACTGGTATGTTCGGACATATATCGGAATAAAGATATGTCTTGAACTGTTCGATAGACGTGAATCCTAGATGATATGCCTTAGACCCACAAGCATTAGAAGGCTGTGGACATGTATGTGTCTGGATCTGTGCTTAGAGATGGATGAACTCATGATTTTAAGGTTGCACGGACTAACATAACATAGGAAAGACAATATTAGTTTTGCATGTATTTAAAATTTGAAAATAAGACTAAAAAATTATGACACAGATGTTGATCAACCTATTTAATTACTAAGATATAATCATTCGCAATTATAAAAAATAAGCACGCAACAGTTGAATTAGCATAAATAAATCATTTTAATGTACAAATGTAGTGAATCGAAAAGCAAAAACCTTATGATATAATAATTATATATTCCAATAAAAAATGTCTTTTAAGCCGGCCCCTCCGAACTCAAAATCCTAGCTCTGCCACTGTGCATAGGGATATGATGTAAAATCAAGCAATGTGATGTTGGACTCAAATTTCAATGCCAAATTGGGAGATTTTGGGTTTGCTAGGCTTGTTGATCCCAAAAAAGAGTCACAAACAACAATGGCGGCAGGGACAATAGGCTACATCACACCGAAATGTGTCGGATGTCTATAGCTTTGGAGTCGTGGCTTTGAAAATAGCATGTGGCAGAGACCATAGGGTGAAAGAAGACGAGACAACAAATTTGGTGGAATGGGTCTGTACGTGAAGAAACGGAAAAAGAAGAAGTAATTTACGTGGTTTAGCCACGGATTGTGACTTACATCCACGGAAGAACGTAGGGGAATTCTTATTCATGGGTTGCTATAACAGAGCACCCTCAATATAAATACAATTACATGAGAGAAATCAAGGGAATTAATCCCACGGCTTAAGCAGCAAGATAAGCATCCAATCTTCACATAATAGGCAACATAATCACCAAATAATCTGTTACCAAATGTGAACATATTTTTCCTCCTTCTCCGCCAACAGTACGGGAGGGAGAAACTGCTTGTAGCTGCAGACTTAAAACTGGGTGAAGATTTCAATTAGCACGAAATGGAAAAATGGTCGGTCCTTGGTCTCCGGTGTGCACCCATCCCCGACCATAGCAAGCTCCGGCCTTCCATAAGAGAAGCGATTCAAGTTCTTAAATTTTCAGGCTCCATCGCCTTGTCTTCCATCGGCGATGCCCGTGGCAATGTATTCGACTCCGAATTTCATCTTCACATCTTCCATTATCCAATGATGAATCCCACTGTTTACGACTGGGGCATCCAAATGGATAGTTAAGACGTTCCCTCACGAGCACAATCCCTTTTGTGTTTGATTTTGTTTAAATAAATAAGTAAAGACCATGCTCGATTCAATATCTTTCAGTGACTGAACCAAGCTTTAGAAATTACATTCTATATACATATGTTCACGTCGAGACACTCTCTAACAACTCAAGCAATTGAATCTATAATATACATGTAACCGAACACCTTTTTACTACTTGAAGTTTAGGTTTTCATCATTACATTTTCAAAAAATAATTCCTTTTGGGATCATCCAATGGTATAAACGGCCGGACGAAAGCAAACAGGCAACAACGAACATTACACCAAAAAAAGAACAATAGATGTTCCTAGCCAGGCGGTCCTGTTGCAACAGTCTACCAGTTTTATCTTCATCAATCATCAAACTATTAAAATCACTGCCCTTTTCCTAGAGTTCTTGCACCTCTAGAATCTTCTTGGTGATAACCTTTCCCAACCGTGTGAGGAGACATTCGTTTCTCCAAGTACTTCTTGCTCAAGCCTTTGCACGTCGTCTTTAAACCATTGCATAGCTGTGAGCCAAACTTCAACTTCTTTCTTTGGTCTTATCCCTGGCTGGCGCTCCACATCACTGATTTGTGAATTTATGTCATTCTCTTGACCGCTCAAGTACTCTACCTTTCTTTTGAGGTTTTGCATATTTTCGTCAAGATCCTAGAAACAAAAAAATAGCAAAGGATTGTGGTCACGAGGAAATCATGAAGAGTACTTCACTAATATTCTGATGGTTTCATTCTATTTTGCAAAGGAAATCAAAGAGAAAGAAAACGTAACGATGACCCTGAAGCAATTATGTTGCTTGAAAATTCATCCATATTTTCCTTGCAATTGATTGCTTCCCTTCAAGCACTAGCTTTAAAAGAATAAAACCACAGAGCTGCATACTCCCAAAACATGAGTGGAATTTTATTTTCTTGACGGTTATGATAATTCTTGAAAAAAACCAATCTTGTTGGCCAATTAATGCAAGCATTGGTACCGTTTAATCCCTATCATCAAGGACAAGAGAAAAACCTCCAACATCCATCATCAACATTGTTTACTTTAGCGCTCTTCTTTCCATAAAAAAAATCTTAAAGTAGTTATCCTTCCAAAAAAAACTAGTCCATTGGTCGTTTGTCAACGTCTCCAACATTTGGATAAAAACAAGCAGCGCATGATATCTAGGGGGAGATCTAGGTGTGTTAGGGCTGGCAAGGGACCCGGTAACAAATTTTGTATACTTAAACACTAAGGATATAGTATGTGATTAGTCTCAAATTAAGTTTGGTCCTTAATTCAACAAGACATAATCAAATGAAGTATAAGATATTTGATTGTTCTAGTTACTAAAAGAAAACACACAACACTTTATGTAGCTAGAGTATTATACACGGATGAAAAGAATGTATATAATGAAAGTGTATTTTTGTCAATAAAAATCTATATTTTTTAATTCGACCCCTTTGTGATAAAAATCCTGGCTCCGCTATTTGACTTATTAATATGTTTTGAATTGTATACAACTTTAGCAACTGCCCTCGTATCTATTCCACCACTTCCACTTATGAAAGAATGAAACCACCGATTGACCTATCTTTTAGCTACAAACAATCACACTTTGTTTAATAATATCCATACTTACTGTCAGGTGCTTGTTAGCTTGCTTGATTTTGAGTACACCAATAATTTCCTCAATGAACTTCACTTCAAACCTAAAATTTCAATTTAATATGCCAAATGAAGCTCAGTGTATCAGAAAAGATTTGAAAGGATAAACCAAATTTCCATGCAAATACCAAAACTAGTACACAAATTATTAAAAGTCCCACTACAAGAAATTTGGGATCTCCCAACGGTTTTTTTAGTAACGGTTGGAAAAATCGTTGGTATAGATGGTGTTTAGCAACGGTTTACAAAACGTTACTAGAAACAGGACTATAGCAACAGTTTTCATGCGACCGTTACTAGATTACAAGACTATAGCAACGGGTTTTCCATAACCGTTACTAAAACCGGACTATAGCAACGGTTTTCAGTAACCGTTACTAAAAACCGGACTATAGCAACCGTTTTTCATAACCGTTACTAAAAACCGGACTATAAAGACGAAAAAATCAACTTATTGGCTTATTTTTTGTCTTTATTCAAAAAAATTAAGTTTTGATTGAAATTTTTTACTTTTTAGATTCCTCTCGTCATGACGAAGCAATAATCCCAAAAAAATTGACGAGAAACTAACAAATGCAAAAAAAATTTGAATAAGGACAAAAAAAAAGCCACTTTGGCTTATTTATCCAAACAAGCGTAGCTATCTTTACTATGTAAAAAATAGACGGTTCCAATTGGAAAAAAAAAAGTAGGTGTTTGTATAGTATAAACCGAATTTAAAAACTTGGATTAAGAATAGGGAACTGATTTTCGCGCTCCAAGATTTACTGCAAGCGCTCCATTTTTTGTTTTTATACTGTGATGTTGCTTGCAACATCAGTGTATATTTTGTTATATTTTGTTTTTACACTGTGATGTTGCTGGCAACATCACAGTGTAAAAACAAAAAATGGAGCGCCTGCAGTAAATCTTGGAGCGCGAATATCAATTCCCTAAGAATAAATCGATAAAACTCTAATGACATAAGTTAGCCCAACCGGTTTGCATAGTATAAATATTAAAAGGCCCTCAATATTATACAAGTGTTGGGCTAACCCAGCTGGTTCGCACTCGCGCGCGCATACGCGAGGTCCTGGGTTCGATTCCCAGGAGGAGCAAAATTATTGTGTTGCCTTCAATGCGCCAAGTCAGCGCCACGTGGGCCACAGGGGGGGGCCACGTGGCCTGCCATGTCATATTTTATCCCAGATTTTTAAAAAAAAAACTTGCCTTTAGCAACGGTTAAGAAACCGTTACTAAAAAATTACCCCAAATTTAAAAAAAAAAAACTTGCCTTTAAACCGTTGCTAAAGAAACCATTACTAAAAAAAAATCTGTACCAACGCTCGTCAAAACCGTTGTTATACATCTACACCAACGGATATCTCGCAACGGTTGGTGAACCGTTGGTATTGCTTTTAGCAACAGTTTTTGTGTTTTTTAGTAACGTTTTTTACCGTTGTTAGATCCCGATTTTCTTGTAGTGTCCCCACACACAACCACGCATGTCAAGAAGATCTACTATGAACTCAAGAATTTGGTCAAGAGTAGCATTACTTTCCCTCGACTCCCAACTAGAGACGGATTCAAAGGTAGGCTGTGGCCACCTCCAATTTGGGAAAACCAATAATTATACTTAAAAAAATCCATACAACATTTAACATATTGGGCCCCATAACTTGTCACATAGAAAAGAACTTTAATAGGAGTTACAAACTTGGATCACTTTCTCACCAATCATTAATTTAGTGTTGTGTGGGAAGTTAATAGTAGTTTCGTCGTTATCCTTCATTAATCTCGGCAATTTGCTCATAATTAGTTGTTATAATTTCACCTCCAAGGGGAGGTAAATTGGAAATGAATGATTCAGTTAGTCACATAAGAATTTAAGTGCACTCGATTAGCGTGTGCCTCCCTTGTAGTTGAGAAAGAATAAGCTTTGATTCTAAAGTGTGCATATTATTCAGTTGAAGGCTGGGATTTATACAAAAAAAGGGGATCAATTTAGATCCTGAACACTAGCTCTATACAAGGCTGTTTCCTATTCTAATTATGTACTAGGAAGGTAAGTAAATCAATGATATACACAAAGTCAGTAATCAGCTCCTTGGATCTCGATAATCATCCTTAACACTCTCCCTCAAGTTGGAATAGATGTTAATTATTCCCAACTTGTCAAGTAGATTTGAGAATTGTAGGAAGCCTAATGATTTGGTGAAGATGTCTGCTGGTTGCTTTGATGTAGAGATACGCAATGTCTTAACCATTCCGGCTTGAATCGTTTCCCTCACAAGATGACAATCAATCTCTATGTGTTTGGTTCGTTCATGGAACACCGGATTAGAGGCGATGTGAAGAGCTGCTTGATTGTCGCAGTACAACTTGACTGGTTGTGAGTGTTTAATGCCCAAGTCATGCAAGATGTACCGTAACCAAGTGACCTCACAACAAGTCAATGCCATAGAGCGATACTCTGCTTCTACGCTTGATCATGAAACCATGTTCTGCTTCTTGGTTTTCCAAGAGATCAGTGAGTGCCCAAGGAATATGCAATATCCTGTGGTTGATCGTCGTGTGTCTCGGCATCTAAACCAATCTGCGTCACAAAAAGCATTTAACTGTATTGAGCTGCTTGCAGAAAGGAAAAGACCTTGTCCTGGTGTGTGCTTGACATAACTTAATACTCGGTTGGCTGCCTCCAGGTGTGGAGTGCGAGGCTTGTCCATGTATTGGCTAAGAATATATATGTACAGCATCTACCAAGTCAGGCCGCGTGATGGTCAAGTAGATCAATCTCCCAACAAGCCTTCGATAAGATGAAGGATCACTGATGCATTCACCTTCATTCTTGGTAAGAGACAAATTTTGCTCCATGGGTGAATTGGAAGGTTTGACCCCAAGGTAGCCCGCATCATCTAATATCTCAAGCGCATACTTGCGCTATGAAAGGACAATCCCTTTGATAGAACGAGCAATTTCTATGCCAAGAAAGTACTTCAATTTGCTGAGATCTTTCAGCTTGAATTGCTGCATGAGGTGAGTTTTAGTCTCTTCAATCTCCTATAGGTTGTTTCCTACCAAAATGATGTCATCTACATAGACCAGAAGAGCAGTGAAAATACCAGCACGGGTTCGGACAAATAGTGAGTAGTCGGATTCGGATTGATGGAAACCAGCTTGTTTAAGGACCGCGGATACCTTGATAAACCATTGGCGGGAGGCTTGCTTAAGCCCATACAAGGATTTGTGTAGTTTGCATACACTCGTCTCCCCTTTTCGTCCGAAACCAGGAGGCAAAGACATGTAGACCTCCTCCTCAAGATCACCATGAAGGAAGGCATTGTTGACGTCAAGCTGGTGAAAGTGCCAATTTTGGGTGGCTGCTACAGCAATAAGAAGGCGGACAGTGACAAGCTTGGCTACCGGAGCAAATGTTTCATGATAGTCCAAACCTTCAATCTGGCTGTAGCCCTTAGCAACCAAGCGGGACGCTCGACCGAGCCATCTGGATTAAACTTGATTTTGTATACCCATTTACAGCCAATTGGTTTCTTGCCGGGAGGAAGTGGCTGGAGGGACCAGGTGCCGTTTTCCTCAAGTGCATATAGTTCTTGCTTCATGGCATGACGCCATTTGGAATCACAAACTGCTTGGGCAAATGTCTGTGGCTCCGTGGCAACTGAAATAGAGGTGGCAAAAGCTCTACGTGCAGGTGATAATCTATCATATGTAAGGACATGAGATAAAGGATGAAAAGTACCTCCAGGATCAGACAACACCGAGTTAGACGAAGGGAGGGGCCGAGAAGGTAATGAGGCTTCAACATGATATTGCTGAAGGTAGCTGGGTGCGTGAATAGGACGGCGCAACCGAGGTTCAGGTGGTGGTGGTGGTGGTGGGGTTGGGGAAGATGAGGAAATTTCAAGTGGTGAGGTGGGTTCATCAGTCTCAATGGGTGGAAAGGGATGGTTGTATGGTGTGTGGGAAACGGTGATGGGTGGTATAGAGTGAGCTGGTGAAGGGTCATCATAAATGGTAGATTGTGCTGGAGAAAACACAGGTGGAGAAATAGTATGGTGGAGGAATATGGAAAGACATGCTCATGAAAGAGAACATCATGAGATATGAAAGTTTTTCCTGTGTCTAGATCATAAACCTTATAACCCTTAGTGTCATACAGATACCCAACAAATAGGCAGCGGGTTGATCGAGCATCAAACTTAGTGGGACGGTTGTGATGCGTGGAAGCAAAACATAAACAACCAAACACATGTAAATGTTTATATGCAGGTGATTTGTGAAAAAGGATATTGTATGGCGTTTTACCATTAAGAACCGGTGTGGGTGTACGGTTGATGAGGTATGTGGAAGTGAGAATGGCATCACCCCAAAAATGCTTTGGAAGCTTGGCTTGAAAACGCAATGCACGCGCCACATTGAGAAGATGACCATGTTTGCGGTCAACGACTCCGTTTTGTTGTGGGGTTGAGACACAGGTAGCTTGATGCAAAATGCCTTTCTCAGAAAATATTTTAGTCATATCAAATTCTGGCCCTTTGTCACTACGAATGATTTTTATACGAGACTCAAATTGTGTTTCAGCAAGGTTTAATAAAAGTAGTGAGAAATCTACGGGTATCAGATTTATGGTGTAAGAGGTAAACCCATGTGCAGCGTGAGTAGTCATCAACAATTGTGAGAAAGTATCGTGCCCCATCAAGTGTTGGTACATGATAGCCCCCCCAAATGTCAAACATGAATCAACTCAAATGGTGCCTTTGTATTAATAGAACTGAAAGGAAAAGGATTACGAGTCTGTTTTGCAAGGGGGCAGATGGAACAATCATCAATTGAACAAAGGATAAAGAAATAGCATGCAGGCTTTTATTGGATAGATGACCAAGGCGAGAGGAAGTTGGATTAGCGGCCGAAACAGAGTAACACCCAGCTTTCTTCGCAACATCCAAGTAGTAGAGCCCTTCTCGTTCAGTTCCCATCCCAATCATCTTCCCCGAATGTTGGTCCTGAACAAAACAAAACTCATCAGTGAATACGGCATAGCATGAAGAAGTCTTAGTAAGCTTGGTCACCGAGATTAAATTCAATCTAAATGTGGGAACGCATAGCACATTATGGAGTACAAGTTCATCGGAAAACCGTATGGTGCCTGTATGTGTCACACCGGCAAGGGCATGATTAGGTAAATGCACATGGCAGTTAGTAACTGATGTACTAGTCGTCATAAGGCTTGGAGAGCAGACCATATGATCAGTTGCCCCTGTGTCAAATATCCAACAAGTTTCTGAACTAAGAGCATTTGCACACATTGCGGTACCTGAGAGATTGCTCATTGTTGATATTGTACTCACTTGATTGGCCACATAGCTAGGTTTGTTGCGATCAAGGAGGGCAAGGACGTTGTGGTACTGTTGGGCTGTAAGTTTGTAGGATGGTGGCGACACATCAGGATTGCCTTGTTTGGAATCAATATGGTGAGCCTAGGGGATAACGCTTGAGCTTCCATACTTCCTATCCTGATGATTGCCCTTGTTGCCATTAGAAGTGGCCCTCTTCAATTTTCGACAAATGTCGACGGTGTGACCCTTCCAACCACAGTAATCACATTTGAGGTGTGCTCGGCAACTGTCAGAAGTGTGACCTGTGGCATCACAACGGTCACATCTGAGGTGTGGATTCTTGGACAAATAATGCGACCCATCCTTGACAGCAAAAGCAGCAACTTCTGGTGCCTTTCCTATAGCCTGTGAGGATACGACTCGCTGTTTCTCATCTTGAATGATGAGAGAATACACCTTGTTCACTGTGGGTAACGGTTCCATAAGCAAGATTTGCCCACGAGCTGCTATGTAAACTCCATTAAGACCCATGAGGAACTTTATGGTGCATTGTTTTTTATGGTACTGATGCAGCTCTTTCGCGGTATCACCGCTACAAGGCGAAAGAGGACGCAACGCATCATGCAAATCCCATAGACCTTTCAGTTTGGTGTAGTACTCACCAACGCTCATGTCTCCTTGTACACAATCAGGGATTTCCTCCTCGATGTGGAAAAGGTGCACCCTATTGGTGTGGGAAAACCGCTCTTTCAATTCATTCCAAAGCTCGTGAGCGTCTTCACTGTACATGACACTTTGTGCAATATTAGGCGAGATGGAATTGAGGATCCATCCTTTGACGAGAGTGTTGCAGCGGGTCCATTGTTTGATTTCTGCCGCTGAACCTGCGAGTGGCCGTGTGATGGTGCCATCGATGAAGCCGTCTTTGTTTTTGGTAGTGAGAGCCATAAGCATCGCATGGCTCTAAATGGGATAATTTTCTTGGGTCAGCAATTGCGCCACAAGAACCAGACCTAGCTGGTCCGAGTGATGAAGGTAGAAGGGATCGCTTGGATCGGGATACGTGCTTGCTTGGAGCCCGGATGCCTGGGATTTTTCCGAGAGCTGCTCGTCTTCCTTTGCCATGGATTCTGGCAGTGAAAGGTGTGACAACTAGGGTTTGGTTTGGTTTACAGGAGGAGCCTTAGTGCTTTGATACCATGAGAAAGAATAGCCTTTGATTCTAAAATGTGCATATTATTCAGCTGAAGGGTGGGATTTATACAAAAAAGGGGATCAATTTAGATCGTGAATACTAGCTCTATACAAGGCTGTTTCCTATTCTAATTATGTACTAGGAAGTTAAGTAAATCAATGATATACACAAAGTCAGTAATCATCTCCTTGGATCCCGATAATCATCCTTAACAGGGACAGGGTGTGTGTGCTGTGCAGCTTTGTGCTGCACAGCGTGTTGCACGGCTTCCGGCGAGGCTTTTCCGGCATCGGTCCGACGATCGGAGACGTTCACCGCGTAGAGCTCGTCGAGTTCTACATATGCACCAAAAATCAGCTCGATCAAATATCGTTAAGGGCTTCATCCGAACATATATAGCTTGAAAAAAAATGAATCCTAATGGATACGAAATACTGGATCAAAACCACTAAATCCATTTTTTTCAAGTTATATATGTTCGGATGAGGCCCTTAACGATATTTGATCAAGCTGATTTTTGGTGCACATGCAGAACTCGACGAGCTCTACGCGGTGAACGTCTCCGATCATCGGACCGATGCCGGAAAAGCCTTGCCGGAGGCCGTGCAGCACGCTGTGCAGCACGAAGCTGCACAGCACACACCCTCTGTCGTATATACAAGTGGTGGTGTTATATCTAGACGAACGTATATAATTTGATATAGGTAAATTACAGTGATTTCCCCAGAGGTCCGGACAACTTTAGGAAAAAGCTCTGACATCTCTTAATTACTTTTGAAATTATTATCAAGCTGATTCTGCATTAATTCCCATGAAATTATTTGGTGGCCCCTCATATTGGATGGTGAGATTGATCTCACGAGCGGATAGTGTGATTAAGGCCCGGTAGAGTTCTGTTTAAGTTCATACTATTACTTGTTTAGGACACACACACACACACATATAATATATACACAAATTATCAAGTGAGGGATCCCTCATTTTTTTAAAATGAGGGACTTTCATTTTTCGATCAAATTTTGAAAATCTGAACCGTTCAATGTGTGCAGAACGTGATTTTAAGGGTCCCCTCGAGAAATCAGCAAAAAAAATGACCGGGAAGGGCTTCATCCGAGCAGTTTTTTTTGAACCGTTCAATGAAAACTGCTCGGATGAAGCCCTTCCCGGTCATTTTTTTTGCTGATTTCTCGCGGGGACCCTTAAAATCACGTTCTGATCACTTTGAGCGGCTCGGATCATCGAAATTCAATCGGG
This sequence comes from Rhododendron vialii, assembly GCF_030253575.1. Lineage (NCBI taxonomy): Eukaryota > Viridiplantae > Streptophyta > Magnoliopsida > Ericales > Ericaceae > Rhododendron > Rhododendron vialii. Next base: position 33,010,510 of record NC_080567.1, read on the forward strand.
AAGAGGAGTCCCGCATTTTAAAAAAATGCGGGATCCCTTACCGGAACCCGACTGTATATATATATATATATATATATATATATATATATATATATATATATACACACACACACATATATACATACAGCTAGTCTCAAATGAGAGAGTCATTTTATTAGTTAAAATGCGGATCTCCTCATTTCTTCCATTTTCCGATCGAATTTCGATGATCTGAGCCGCTTAATATGTTCATAACATGGTTTTAAGGATACTCGCGAGAAATCGGCAAAAAAAATCACCGGAAAGGGCTTCATCCGAGCACTTTTTGTTTGAACCGTTCGATAAAAAACAAACAAAAACTGCTCAGATGAAACCCTTCCCGATCATTTTTTTTACTGATTTCTTGCGAGTACCCTTAAAATCACGTTCTGAACATATTGAGCGGCTCAGATCATCAAAATTCAATTGGGAAAGGAAGGTCCGCATTTTATTAAAATGAGGTGATCCTTACGGAAGACGAACTCTCTCTCTCTCTCTCTCTCTATATATATATATATATATATATAAATGTATATGTGAGGACAAAGGGTTTTGTAGCTATAAATTAAAGCTGATGTAATGGGTAGGGCCTCGTAGTCAATTATTGTAGGGTTATGAAAGTGAAAATGATTGCCGCAGACACGCCTCACCACTCTTCTTTCATAATTAGCGGGCTTTACATATTTGCGGACTTCACTTTTCTTGAGCAATTCTGCTATGAGTAGAGACACTGGTAGAGATTCTGGTAGAGACAAATCTAATTAATTACACTTTATACTTTCCAATTTTAAAACTATTATGGTTTAGTTCTAATTCTGGAATGGTCTCGCTCTGTGATACTGGAGTTTTGCTTCTGCTAGCTGGTTTTCTAATTCTCTAAGCTTATCCTGTTCCTTTCTTATAAATCTGGTAAGTGTGGTACTATATCTGGGTCTGTGAATATATATGGGCGTCTTTAAAAGTGTACCTATTAAAAAATTCTGGAAATGTATTTCTTCTCGTAATCTATGAATATGAATTAAAATAAGTTCTTTCTTGTTCATATATGCAAAGGGTTTGTGATCAAATATTTGTAAATCCTACTCGGTACTTACCACCACATGATCCAGATGAACTGTTTAAAACAACTTGAATACTGTTAAAATCATATATCGTATTACCCATTGATTAATCTTTTCTTTTCATTATCATTTTCCCCTTAGGTGTTAAAAATTTTGTTTAGAGAAATTTCTTATTTTCCTTCTTAACCTACCTCCGAATACTACTCCCTCAACGCCACCTTTGGCTAAACGGGTACAAGACTCAAGAAGGCTTTATGGTTTAAAGGCCTGAAGTCATTACTCCTTTAAAATTTTGAAATTTTAAGGTATCATGATATGAAAACTGGATTAAAACTCTTTGGGTAATACAAGCATATGGTTTATACAGTATACATTTTGTTTATAATCATAGGGGTGTTCCCTTTCGGGAGTCCCTAAAGAACAATAGAGAACTAAAGAGAAACTTACAATATTATTGCAAACTGCTGATTACAAAGGCTCAATTGCTGAAGATTGACTCGACCAATTGCAACAAATGCTTACGGATAGCAAGTGTTCAAATGCTAGGAGAGTCGTATCTACTAATGAAAAACTCGACTCTATTTATAGACTAACTCAAAGTTAAAATGACCGGTAACTTATTAACAAAAGAGATCCGGTTTTCTAAAGAGAATAGTAGATGCCGCGTGATCTCTGGCCCGCATCGTCACATTTTTCAACTTTCTCTTTTGAAAAAGAAGACCCTTCATTATTGCTGCTGGTGAAAGGTGGTTGAAATAGTAGGAAGTGGTTGAAACTGTCTGTCGGATAGTGGTTGAAACAGTAAAAGTTGTTAATGATTTCTGCTTTCGGTGAATTTCTTTTACTGATGATAATGATGCTGTCGGCACTTCATCTCTATCCTTCCATTGCATTATTGAGATTTTGGACGGCCTCATCATCAAAATCATAATCATGATCCTTTTCCTGACTGGATAAAGCTTCTCCTGTTGACATGGCTCTTTGCTGTTCTTTCTGCTCCAAATAATATCTGACTAAATTATCATGTCCTGTTTCAAAATGAAATTTTAGTTCTGGAATGTGATCGTTGGACCTAATTTTTTGAAATAGGTCTTCACATATTAATGGTGCCTTTCCGTAGTCATATAGACTGTCATAATGGAATCCTTCTGCTATGGAGAAGGCAATAGCATGTCTGATCTGTTTTCTTATGGAATTTGTTTCGCAAATCCATGGAGCGTCATTGTCGCAGTGATAAATGCGTCTGAGGATTGTATTGGCTGGATTGGTGTTGATGTGAATATTATGGTAAGCAGGAATGAGTTGTCCTGTAAACGTCCATTCTGGGAGTTTTGATTCCACAACCGCTTCTACTGCTGTACCCTGTTCTGCCATGGAATTAAGAACACAAGCTGCAATCTTTCTTCCAAATCTGTTAGTATCTTCTGGGTCATGGAATATAATTTGTTGAATATATCCAAAATCCAAAAGAGTTGCTTCTGTAATTTCTACCATTTTATCCTTGAAATTAAGATAAAAGGGTTTGAAATTCTTCATGTCTATGTTGGCCATGGGAATGCTGTAAATGAGCTGACAAGTACAGGTCATCCTTTCCAAAGGTATTTGAATGCAGGTTGGTTTGATTTCTGGACATGGGACAATATCTTTTTCTTGTAAATAAAGGGTTTTCCAGGAAATAGTGAGACCCGGAATGCATCCTTCATTCTGGTTGATTTTGATTAATTCTGAAAATAAGAATTCCTGGAAATGAGCTCTATCTTGTCTGGCTAAATGCTGAATATGGTTGATAACATCTGGAGGGAATTTTGAAAGAAAGGTAAAAGCTTTTGGCTGTAAAAGCTCAATTGGATCATATTCCTTACTCCACTCACTCTTTTCTTCATCTTCCAGTGGGGAAGACTGCTTCCTCACTTTTACCAGTGGGGTAAAAGGGCTTCTAATCTTTTTGAGCTCCTTCTCTGATTCTAACAACTTCTTTTTGAGAGTTGTTATTTCTTCTTCAAGCCTTCTCTGATTATTGATTAACTGTTGATTGGTTTGCTCAAAATCTTGGTTTTTCTTATTTAAAAGTCTAAAATTTCTAGTCATTGTTTCGCAATGATCACAAAATCTTATTTGCTGAGAAAATGGCTGGTTAAAAGGTGGTTGGTTGAAAACCTGGTTATTTTCAAAACCTGCAATCTCAAGGGCTGCTTGAGTGTTTAACCTTCTGGAAGATTCTGAAATATAAAAATTATTTCCAATGGTGCGATTTGCCCATTGATTTGCTTCAGAGAAAGTATGAAAACCTTTCCATGTTGAGGAAGGGATTCCATCAATCTGTTTTAAAACTTCTGGCCAATAGGAATAAATTCCTGGAACTCGGCCTATAGCTACACAATAGAATGAAAATCTTTTTGTTGGATTTGACCCATTTTGTTGATTAAAGAAAATGTTTAAAGCGTTTAAACAACCTAAAAATCTAGGAACATCTTTGTGAGAGTCCCAGAGATTATCTAAAAGACACTTCTGTTCCTCACTGATATTGTGGATGAGGTACCTGAATTTAGATCTGGATTGTTCAGGAAAAACTCTGAGAGTTACACTCCCAAAAGTTAAAAACTTCTGATCTGTTCTGGTTGAACTGGTTATACTGCTGGAAGATGCCATCTGAGAAATCAAAAATATTAGTATTTATTTCTCTGGATAGATAATCTGCTAAAGTATTTTCTTTTCCTTTGATATGTTCAAATTCTACTGTGTAACCATTACCTGTTATGGTATCTACAAAATTAAGCCATCTACGAGTACTAATCTTTTTCTCATTGAGAAGCTTATGAAATTTAACAATTGCTTCGCAATCTGTTCTGACTGTAAAAGGTTTAAATAACCATAACTTGAAGCTATTAATGGCATTAATTACTCCTAATATTTCACAGTCTATGCTGGCTAAATTTCCTTTTTCTTTGTATTTTCCACTGGAATACCTACAAATTTTTTCTGTGGATTTTGCTGAGTATTTAGTAGGTTTACTGAGAAGTATTGCTCCCCATCCCTTTTCACTGGCATCTACCTCTATTACTATGTAATCAGACTCTAATGGTAAATCTAGTTCTGGTAGATTTCTACAGATCTCTTTGATTTTTCTGACAAGATTAATATCCTGCTGGTTGAAGTATTTTTGACCAGTTGGGGTCGTTTTACTGTATAAGGATCCTATGATTTTGCTAAGATCCTTTATGTAAGGTCTAGCATAATTCAAGGTTCCTAAGAATGACTGGAGTTTTTTCTTATCTTCTATTTTATCAGGAAATTCTAATATCTTCTGTGCAATGTGTGGTTGTAACTGGATCTTTCCCTTTCCTATTCTTACTCCTAAATATTCTATATATTCTTTATTTAATTCCATTTTCTTTTTACTAATGATTAAACCATTATCTAAGAATAATTGAAAAACAATTCTAAGATGCTTATAATGTTCATCCTGTGTCTTACTGAAAACAAGAATATCATCAATATAAACAAGAATGAAAGAATTATAATTTTTAAATATACTATCCATTTTTCTTTGAAAAATGCTAGGGGCTGTTTTTAAGCCAAAGGGCATAACTATCCATTCATAACACCCCTGAGGACATGAGAATGCTGTCCATTGTCTGCTGGACTGATCTAACATAATCTGCCAAAATCCTGATTTACAATCAAATTTACTAAAAATAATTGCATCTTGAATACTATTGATAAGCTGTTCTTTACTGGGTATATCATAGCTGTCTAACTGGATATTGTCATTGAGGCGTTTATAGTTTATGACCATTCTTGCCTTATCTCGTTTAATTTCTGCATGGTTTCTTACCATAAAGGCTGCACTTCTGTGGGGACTTATACTTTCTGTTATTACCTTAAGATCTAATAGTTCTTTAATCTGTTTTTCAAATTCCTTTATATCTAAAGGGCTATATACTATTTTCTGAGTACTGATTTTAAAATCTGGGTTTATGATTTCTAAATGTGCTAAGGTCTTGGTTTTGTTCCAATGTTTGATTGGATTTTCTCCTAATATCTGGGTTTTTTCCGCTAATCTGATTAACTCATTTAACAGATCTTTATCTGTTCTTTTTCTCTTTTTGCGATCAAGAACTGACAAAGAATGTTCTATTTGGCAAAAATCTATTATATCATGGTCTATCTGGATTAACTGTTCTTCTAGCTGTTCTTCCATTAACCATTCTAATTCTGTTTCAACGATGTCATCTATGGTTTCCTCGTATGAATCTAACTGTGTATCTGGAGATGGTACTTCTCTTAACGCTTCTGCTATTTTCTCCTTTACTATCCTATTTTCTTCTATTTTTTCAGTTGTATCTATGGTTCCACCACGCTTAGCTGACAATTCTGATTCTGTATTCTGGGCGTGAAGTGTTTCTACCTGTAGACTACGTTTATGAAACGTTACAAAGTGTTTGCTAAATGTGATGCTTCCATTCATACTGTCTATAAAGTTTAATCCTAAGATAAACTTATAGCTGTGATTAATATCGCCTATCCATACCATGGGTAATGGGTAGGTATGCTGCTGTTGAAGTCTGTTGGTAAACCTAATGCTGCTATTCATAAGACATGTATCATAAATGATGCTGGTGTTATTCATGAGATCTGCTCTAGCTATATATCCTGGTTTGGTAAAATATTCTATTGGTATAAGATCACGGCTAATGTGACTCTTACTGGCTCCTGTGTCTACCATAGCTTTGGTTTCTATGATTTTACCTGGATTTCTTCCTTTAGCTGGTAATAAGATCTCACAATTTATCTCTATAAGACTGTTTTCGCCTATTCTGTTGACCGACTCAACAATGTTGCAGTGGTCTTCTAATACCTCGACTGATTTTAAGGGCTGGTTTTTCTCATGTAACTGATTTCTTAATCTACCATTTTCTATTCTATATGTTTCTAATTCTATAGATAAAATTTCTATTTTCTTTTCTAGCTCTCCTACTTGCTTTTCTAACTGAAATTTGGTTCTATCCAAGTCTAACCTAATTGTAGCTGCTTCTAACTTTGCTTCCTGGAGTGCTAATTTAGAATTCTGGTTTAACACTGGTTGCTGTATGCTTCCGCTTAAATCTATCAAATCCCTATCTATCTGATAGTTTTTCTTGAGGCAAAATTTGCAAATATTTTTCTTACAATGTTCACAGATGCTTCTAAATAATCTAAAAGGATAACCATTGCATTCTGAGCAGGGTTCACTATCTTGACCTATGTTATGTTTCCACTGGTGTATGCATTCTGTACTGCTTTTAATCATAAAAGTATATTCTGGGGGATAACTGGGAAGTTCCTCTTCTGAACTACTACTATCACTTTCTTCTAAGAAATTTATTTCTTCTGGTTCTGTGCTGATCAAACTATATATTGATTCAGTGTCACTATCTTCTAGCTTTATTTCTATAAACTCTATATTGTCAAAATCTTCTAATTCTGTCATAAGATTGGCTTTTTCTGCATTCCTCTGATTTTTCCCTTTATTAGGGCATTTATTGGCTAAATGATCTTCTGAATCACATATAAAGCATTTACATTTTCTGTTCTGGGTCGATTGAACTCTCCTCCTAAAATGTTTCTTAGGCCTTGGTTTAAACTGTCTTTTACTGGATGCTTGTTCATAGGATTGACTTTTCCTATATCTCTTTCTGGGATAATAACCATGTTTCTGATATCCATAGCTATATTTTCTTGTCTGTGCTATTTTCTTATGGTATTTACTGGCTTTATTCTGATTTTTATAGAATTTATCTTTCTTTTTCTTTCTTTTCTCCTGGTCATATCCATACTGTTGTGGAGTATATATGACTTGGCTACAAAAATTTAACTTATTTTTCTTTATGCCTTTCTGGATTTCAAGTGTTGTACATTTGTCTCTTAAAACTGTAAAGACAAACTGAATTCTAGGACCTATACCTACATGTTGATTTTCATCTCCATTAGTAACTTTCCATTTTTCCCATATTTCTTCTCCTAATGGGCCTGGAAGTTTTCTGAAGAATTTATCACTGATTTCTGGATCTAGTGCTCTGCCTGTCTGGGATGCAAGGGCTATAAAGTCATTGCAAAAACTGACTATATATTTCCATTTATGTAACTTAAGCTGTTCTAACTGTCTTATAGCTACATTCTGGTAAGTGGTATTTCCTCTATTAGGATCTGCTCCTATAATTAGGGTTTTAACTAAACTCGTGAAATTGTAGACATTTGGTCCTTGGGCTATTAAAGCCGCATATTGTATTTCAAAATCTCTTTTGTATGCTTCTACAATTCCTTTTGCTGTTTCTCCTAGAAATGATTCGCAATACGACCACATCTCTGCTGAAGAGTGCCAATTGGTCATTTCTAAAAGTTTTCTAACTAGGGCTTGTTCCCATCTGTCTATTACTGCTTTGTGAAACTGAGGATCAAATGCTGCAATGTCTAGCATTAATCCCGTACCTGCTTGTGCCATAAGGGTTATATTTCTATCTGCTGGTAATCTTTTCCCATATGTTCTAAATTCTAGTTCTTGAGCTGATGGCTCAATTCTAGATCTGCTAATTGGAATGTTTCCCATTTCATATACCTGATTTAGGAGTACTGGTGGAGTACTATCGTATGTCTCCATCTTGACTTCTACCATATGACTTTCTGTGTTTTTAACTGGTGGTTGATAATATTTAGATCTAGGGTCTGAGTGGCAAAACATATCTTCGACTGAGAGATTGTTTTCCCTGCTGGTGTCATATTCTAAAAATTCTTCTTCTAAGACAAATATATTATTCTTTATTAAATATCGTCTTTGAAAACTATCTTCTATTTCTGGATGCTCATACTCAAGTTTTTGAGTATAATATCCTTCCAAAATCTGGTAATCATAATAATCTAAATCTGGTCTATAAGCTGGTTCTAGGAGTTCCTTTAACCTGATTATATCAGATTCACTAAATTTGAATAACTGATCAAAAGTAAACTGAGGCTGTTCGTATGCCATATAGATGTGTTCTGTTTCTATTTCTGACTGAATAGAACTGCTAACATCTGAATGTTTACCTACAGAAGTATAATCGCTGAATCTGAGATTAACTTCTCCTGAACTCGTAGTATAAAAACTATTATTATTTGGTTTAAGCTGTGTTTTTGGAACTAGGTTAGTGACTTTCCATTCAAGTCCGGCTAACATTTCTGAGTCTCGTTTTTTGGCTTCTATTACCTGAATTCCTCTGGTACCTAAAGCTTTCAAATATTGATCTGTTCTGAGCTTATATTTGGTGCTACTGTGGTTACTCAATTTTCCTATAAAACTTACGCATGCTAAAAGGTTCTGAGCATTGGGGATCATATGATATCCTTTTGTTTTAATTCCTATTCTTATATGCTGGTAGAATTCATCTAAGGTTACTTGGAAACCTGGTGTGCAGTAAACAATCTGGCAGTTGTTATTCATGTCTAATTCCATGCTTCCTATCAAGGCTTGCTCTTGATTTGTAAATCTATTGTCAAAGATCATAACCAATACTTTGGTTCCTAGATCTTGTCTAGCTAATCCCTTGATTCCTATGGTAATTAATCCTAAGTGTATAAGACCTAATCTTAACCTTTTGAGCTTATTGAAGCTCTCCTGGGTAATTATTTCTAAGATTTCTGTCTGATCCTCTGTTACTACGCTGATTGGCTTTTCTTGGTAACTGGTGTAAGTTCTAACTCCTCTATTGAAGAAATTTTGTGATTTGTATAAAATCTCTGGATCTAATATCTCTAAACTGTGATTTCTAAATCTCTCTAATTGCATTTCTGGATCTAAGATTCCTTCAATTCTATTTTCTTCTATTGGCTGTTTTCCAAATACTCTGTTAAATAAAGGAATTCCACTGACCTTGGTCTTACTGCTAGATGCCATTACTGAGTTCCTGAGGATTGAGAAATTTCTAGTCTCTTTCCTTTATTTGGATCTGGGGTGCCGAATATATTGTAATAAAAGGTATTGTTCTGTAAGGATTTACTGGAATTTTTGGGTTCTAAGTGTCCGGTTGAGGAAGAGATACTAATCTGGTTTATTTTAGAGGTTAAGGCCTCTAAAGCGTTTTCTTCTTGAAGCTTATCCACTCTAATAGATAACTGGTCTATCTTTTCTGATGTCTCTGCTAATCTATGGCTAAGACTAATTAGAAGTTCTATGATAGTATTATTTTGCTTAATGACAACCTCATCTGTTTTTCCTGTTGGTTTGAAACTGGATAATCCAATAGGATCAGATTGAATTTTTCCTGAATTTCCTAATGCTATTCTATAAAATAAACTATCACGATTATTCTCCATTTGCTAACTTCTTTACTTCTTCCAAAAGAATCTCCATCTTCTGGAGTTTCTCGTCAATCTCTCTCCTGATTTCAACTGAGTTCTGTTTTATTCTATCTACTTCAACTCTAAGATCTTTAACTAAATTTCTGATTTCTGTCTCAATATTTTTTGGCTGAGTAGTATCTAATTTACTGGTTAAATCTATTATATCCTGTTTGCAAGGCAATTTTTCTGATATAACTAGCTGTTTTTCTTCTAATTTATTTATTCTTTTTAGTATTTCTGAATGTAAATCTTTAAAGTAATCTAAATTTTCTAATTTTTTGTGAATCTTTGATCTACTAATTTTTTCTAAAATCTGAGTAGTTTGGTCAAGGGATTTTTTCGAAAACTCCTCAAACTGATTTCTGGTTATTATATTCTTTTTAAATTCTAAACTGATTTTCTTATCTAAACCACAACTGAGCTGTTCTATTAACTGAAAACCTGTTTTAATCTGAATGTACTGTCTAGACTGTTGAGATCTGATTTCACTTAAACTAGGACTAAAAGCTTTTAAAAGTTCTTCAATCATAAAACTAAACTATTCGAGAACAAACATTGAACTAAATAATCTTACTAAAACTAAACAATAATCTGGCTACTTGAATTAACAAATAGTACTGTAGGCTCTGATACCAATTTTGTGGGTGGTACTGTGTAAAATAAATGCGGAATAAATTGCGGTAGCAATTGAAAACACAGAATAACCTAAAGGGTCCTAACTGTGAATATCTAAGAATTCTGGGAAATTGTTTCTAAGGTACTGTTATTAGTTTTAAAATTATTGAAAAATGTTGGTCTGTAATGTAATTATTACTCTACTTTACACGTAAGGTCAGGATGAGTATCGGGTTTCTAGTCATTACTGATAGCATTTCTGTTTCTTGAGAGATGAGCGTTTCGAAAGTGACCGACGAATCCCAATGTTTGGGGGAGACGCATCAGTAGCATGATTCATATGAAAGAATCCTGGGAGAAGATCGGAAAAAGATGGGATCCATGGGACAGTATCATTACATGCTTTACAGCACCTGCAGTTGGTCGGCTTGGATTTTTTTTTTTTTTTTTCAATTCTTTTGTGGTCGTCCCAAGTTTTGTTTGTTTTTTTTTTTGGTCAATTCTCTTCTGGTCTTCCCAAGTCTTGTTCGTGATCCTTTAATAATTTATAACTACACTTTTCTGGTCATCCCAAGTCTTGGTCGTCCCAAGTCTTGGTCGTAACCCTTTAATAATTTAACTACACGGCCCTACCCATTACATTACATCTTTCTTTCTTTCTTCTTTCTCTTTTTGGATCCGAGGAAACTTCTTTTGTGAAAAAGTAAGTTTTTGAAAAAGAAGGTAATTTCAAGCTCAAAAATCATGTGTTTACGTAAATAATTTTCCTATCAATATGTATCTTGTTTGATAGATCTTATTAAAATCTTTTAAACGGTTCAAAAAAAATTTAAAAAATATTTTTCATTTTTATTATATTTGAGTTTAAAATTACCTTCTTTTTTTAAAAAGTTCTTTTTTAGAAAGTAGAACACCACCTAATAACATCAGAAGCAAAAAAAGCCACCAAATGTGCAACTATTTGCTGAACGCCGCATCCATTGTATCGGCATGTTGCAACTCGTTTACTATGGGAATTTTGAAAAAGTCACTACTCATATTTGATTGAGATGAATTTTTTTTTTTTTAATTCGGATCGGTTGAGAACTCAGGTGATTTGTTTATCTTCTCCTATGTGCGCACAAGTTTTCATAAAAAACGAACCTCTTTTTGGCATGTATTTTATTTTGGATAGGTCTTCATGGATGACTCAAATATATATATGATTCTCTAAATATGGGATGGAGAGAATTCACACACAAACTCACCACTCAATTCCTTCAAATTAATTTCAGTTAAATACAATTACAAACTTACATACACTCTTACACAACCTCACACACCTTCATCTCTCACGCATACTCACATCTCCTCTCAAAAAAATACACTCTTCCTCTCAGCTCTCTCATTTACATGGCCCACTGATCACATGCATTATTAATTAAGATTACCTACCATTCACAACATTCTTACAGTCACTTAAGTAAATTTCATCGGATGGTGCCACGAGAAGAAAGAACTATTGCGTACTCCTTTATGAGTACATGGAAATTGGAAGCTTGGATTCCCATCTCTTCCAACGTAAAGCTTGTTGACATGGGGAACAACATATAAAATTTGACCTTTGCATTACGCGAGCTACACAAAGAATATTAGGAGCACCGTGTGGTGCATAGGCAGGGGCGGAGCTATGTTGGGCCCCGTCCCCCGGCCCCAGCTCCCCGAACGTCCAAGTTTTAAAAAATTTATTTTGTACATACTTAATTTTGAATATTATTGATAATTATTCATGTATAACTACTTATAATCTTAATAATTTTGGTTCGATTTGATAAAAAATCAATTATTTTACATTCTCATTTCTCAATTTCGCTCATAAATAATAATAAAAATAAGCGTGTGGCAGTTGAATTAGCTTAAAGAATCATTTTAATGTACAAATGTAGTGAATCGAAAAGCAAAAATCTTATGACATAATAAGTATATGTTCCGATAAAAAAAAATGTCTTTTAAGCTGGCACCCCCGAACTCAAAATCCTGGCTCCGCCACTATGCATAGGGATGTAAAATCAAGCAATGTGATGTTGGACTCGAATTTCAATGTCAAATTGGGATTTTGAGTTTGCTAGGCTTGTTGATCCCAAAAAAGAGTCACAAACAACAATGGTGGCAGCGACAACAGAATTCATCGCACCGGAATGTGTCGGATGTCTATAGCTTTGAAGTCGTGGCCTTGAAAATAGCGTGTGGCAGAGACCATAGGGCGAAAGAAGACGAGACAACAAATTTGGTGGAGTGGGTCTGTACGGGTGGGGGAAACTGCTTGTAGCTGCAGACTTAAAACTGGGTAAACAATAAGCACGAAATGGAAAGATTGTCGGTCCTTGGTCTCGGGTGCATGTGCACCCATCCCCATAGCAAGCTCCGGCCTTCCATAAGAGAAGCGATTCAAGTTCTTACACTACTACAATAATAGATATGTATCACACTAAGGAAATTCACAAAGATCACGATTTTCAGTGAAAGTGTGATAAAAAGTGATGCTTAAATTTTTTTATCGCAGTTTAACTCCAAAACTGAGATAAAAAGTGGGTTTTAACACGGAATAAAAGACCTCGCTCTTGAGGCAAGATAAAAGAAAAACAACCTCACCTTTGCGGTGTGATAAAAGATTTTAGGGCGAAAAAATGAGATAAAAGATCTCACTCTTGTAGCGAGATAAAAGAGAAAAAACCTCATCCTTGTGGTGTGATAAAAGATTTTAGGGCAAAAAAGAATGAGATAAAAGATCTCGCTATTGTAGCGAGATAAAAGACAAAAGACCTCACCCTTGTGGCGTGATAAAAAAGAGAAAAGATCTCACTTTTATTGCGTGATAAAAAATTTTAGGGCGAAACAGAATGAGATAAAAGATCTTGCTCTTGTGGTGAGATAAAAAAGAAAATATCTCACCCTTGTAGCGTGATAAAAAACTTAGCGCGGAAAAAAGTGAGATAAATAATCTCACTCTTACGGCTAGATAAAAAGCTTACCCATTTAGGCGGGCGGTTTGAATTTTCACGTGGGCGAACTGATACTCATTTAGGCGGGCTTTGAAAAGTTATGTGAGGAAAACGATGTCCTTTAAGGACTTTGAAAAGTTTTTTTTTTTTTAAAGGTAAGAAAATAAGTCCTAATTACACTCATCCCAAAAAATCTTTACGTTTCATCTTCATCTTCACGCCCAAAAAGATATATAGAGAGAGAAGGCAAATTCCACGAATGGGTTTCACCAGTGCTAGTTGTTTATTCGACGACGGTGAGTCGAGAATGGAGTTGGGTTTTGAGATTTTGGAGTCCGAAGTTTCTTGAGGGGCCTATTTGGCTCGAGATCGTCGTCGTCAATGGGTTTCTGAGGTTGTCTTATTTTTCAGCTAAAGAGCTCGTTGGCCTTGTTTTCGGTTGGATTTGGATAAAAATTAATCTTGGTTTTGTGTTTAGTTTTTTTTGGAGCGTATTTTGATGTGCCACCGGTCTTACTCTGTTTCATTACTGATCACAAGAGGATTAATTAGCAGAGAGAGAAAGAAGTATTCTTGGATTCTTGCCGCTTAATTAAGCAATGATGAATTGGTTAAGTTGAAACTATTTGCCAAGTAATTCCGCAATCTGTGTTACTGTGTATGCAAGGATGGAACCAGAGGGTTTAGTGGCGGCGGCCGTCACGTCAAGAATTTTAGAAAATGCAATTATTATATGTGACAATTTTTTTTATCTCCAACTTATATGGTCTCGCCACTGCTAGGTTTTTTTCCTTTTTTTTTTTTTATATTCTAGTCATAAATCTTCTATTTTTTTTTTCAAGAAAGGAGTCCCAAAAAAGTATTCCAAAACTAAATTTAATGGGCCAAAGTGAAATAATATAAATGATGATGTGTAATTAAGAAAAAAAATTTCACACTCTAACCCTAAAACAACTTAACCTAAAAAAATTAAGGGAATTTAATTATTATGCCATTATCGATGCCCAAAATTAAAATTAGTCCTTTTTCATACTCCATGTGTAAATGACAAACATCATTTAGTTTAGTTTTTGGTATGTTATTTTAATTTTTTCTGGAGCCGATGACTATTAATATTGTAATGCATTTTTGTATTGAGGATCAGTCTTTACGAACTTTATCTTTACTTTAATTGAATCCCCGCTAATAAGCTGTGGATGAGATCTATCTCTAAATTAGTCGTTCTATTAGGTTGGATATCGAGTCATGCAGAAAGATACCCCATTGAGTCTTCAAGCCAACATAAGGAAATTAATGAGTATGAGTATATATATATATATATATATATATATATATATATATATATATATATATACAGAGATTTTCCAATGCTTTGGGAACACAACCACATGGATATTCTTGTATTCTTAATTTATTTTACTTTTGCTTGAACCCAATCAAATCTACAACTATGACTATGCAACCAAAACTAATGAGCTAACCAAGATTAAGAGTGAACAATCTGATTCAAATATAGCCAGGTTTATTAGAAAACATTATTTGGAGACAGTTGCATTCTTTACTTTTTATAATCACTTATATCTCTGTGTCTTGTGCCACTTTTAATTAATTAGTTGGAGATAGATTCCTTAAATTGTCTTTCGAAATTATTCCAACTATAACATTCACGAGATCGAGAATTAAGAACCAGATCAGAAGTTACTATGGAGGATTTCTTGACCTGGGAATTATCCTGCTGACAAGTACATATGTGTACTATTCAAATAGTCTTGGTCTCTCTTTTGGTTTCATTTAATTGAGAATGATGGTTTGGTGTCTAATGAGAGAATGTTATCAACTTATTGTTGAACGAGGGAATCAAAAGGACCGAATGAAATTCATTTCCCATTGAATTAATAGGTCCCCACCTTATCAACTTATTGCTGACAAGTATGTATGTGGACTATTCAAATAGTATTGGTCTCTCTTTTTGGTTTCATTTAATTGAGAATGATGGTTTGGTGTCTAATGAGAGAATATTATCAACTTATTGTTGAACGAGGGAATCAAAAGGACTTAATGAAATTCATTTCCCATTGAATTAATAGGTCCCCACTTTATCAGCTGGTGGCAAACAAGGGCCTCATACGTTGTTATTGAAGCTGACTGCAAAAGTCTTCACTGAAAGTTTGCTAAAATAAACAAACGAAATGTCTCAATTGCACATTGAATGAGCTTATCCCCATACAGGGTCATTCTTGTATTTGAGAAGGATTGTGTGTGGAATTTTTTTGCTCAAATAAGACTCCGCACTTCATTAATTTGTTTGTTTGTTTATTTGTTTGATTGAAGATTCGTCCATTTGGATTGGAGAAGCCAGTAAATGTTATTTTTTTGTTGTTGTGGAAATTAGTATTTTGCGAGACTTTATTTAAGTGAGAGTTTTGGTTAAGAGTTTCTGATTGCACTTTTGGTGAGAGAATTTATAATAAATGGTCATACAATATAATATTGCAGAATGAATGAGCATTGGATCCACATTATAATATTGCATCATTATAATGTATGACCTATAATGACTTGCGCCAGTTGACATGCTAACCAAGGATGGAACAAAGGGGGTCTAATGGCGGTGACTACCACGACAAGAATTTTAGAAAATGCAATTATTATATGTGACAATTTTTTTTATCCCAAACTTATATAGTCTCATTACTGCTAGGTTTTTTTCCTTATTTTTTATTATATACTAGTCATAAATCTTCTATTTTTTTCATGAAAGAAGACCCAAAAAAATATTCCAAAACTAAATTTAATGGGCCAAAGTGAAATAATATAAATGATGACATGTAATTAAGAAAAAAAATATTCCACACTCTAACACTAAAACAACTTAACCTAAAAAAATTAAGGGAATTTAATTATTATGCCATTATCGATGTGCAAAATTAAAATTAGTCTTCGTTTGTACTCCATGTGTAAATGACAAACATCATTTTGTTTAGTTTTTGTTATGTTACTTTAATTTTTTCCGGGGCCGATGACTATTAATATTGTAATGTATTTTATTTTTATTTTTTTAGTATACATTTCGCCACTGCTAGGATAAAATCATGGTTCCGTCCTTATGTGTACGTAATAGATAGGCATGCAATGTTATGTCAGAGGCATTTCCAAATCACTCACTTTCTCTAATTGGAAATCAATTCAGTGCTAAGCACATGACTATATTGATGGCGTACGTAAACCTCTGGATTAGACCAAATGGGAAGTTTCAGCGTATGTATTTTTATATATATTTTAATATCATGTTAATTGCATTTCAAAAAATTCAGCAAATTTTAAAGAAAAAAAAGTTTTTTCACTTTAGGAAGTAAATATAAATATTTTTGTTTTCCTAATGTAACAGAAATTCTTGGCTAGCTTAGTGATAAAGACTTGAGAAATCAACCAAGAGTGCGTGGGTTTGAAACTTGGCAATGACAAGAAAAGATTGTCTAATAGATTCAAAGAAAAGATCACGCGCAATAATTTTTCATCTCAGTTTATGGTGTGATTATTTTGAACTTTCAATCACGGTTACAGACCGTGATCTAAAGTGATATACTTTCAAAAAAGAGAAACAATCATGCCCAAGAGAAACAATTACAACTTATAATCATGATAAAAGAGAAACGATCACGCCTTTTGGCCGTGATTGTTTCTCTCCTTCAATCATGGTTTATAACCGTGATAAAAGAGAGTGACTTACAATCACACCCAGATCCACCACAGTAGCAGGAGCGTGATAAAAAACTTACAATCATGGCCAATAGCTGTGATCTTTATGGTTTATTGTAGTAGTGTTAATTTTTCAGGCTCCATCGCCTTGTCTTCCATCGGCGATGCCCGTGGCAATGTATTCGACTCCGAATTTCATCTTCACCTCTTCCATTATCCAATGATGAATCTCACTGTTTACTACTGAGGCATCCAAATGGATAGTTAAGACGTTCCCTCATGAGCACAATCCCTTTTGTGTTTGATTTTGTTTTTAGGAAGTGGAAAATATTCTATATCCAACCTAGGACTTCTTTTACCACCAGGTTGGAGATCCCGAAGTGTAATGATTTTTGTTGGGTTAATGATTATTCTTCCCAAAGACGAAGGAGAAATATGATCTCTCTGTCCACTTCTTAAAATTTGATACAACCTCTGCGTGTGTGCATATATACGAAAATACCATGCATCACATTCAAGCTCGAGAGACAAAGAGATACCTGGATAGTAAAAAGCGATACCGGGAACCCAATTTCAAAACACAACTTTAAAATCAACAGTATCTAAATCTAAAGCCGTTCGATACACGTTGACACACGCAATTTCATGGCTAAATCTCGTCTATTTACTAACCGCTTTACAGCCGAAACGGTTCAAGGGTGGAACCGCGGAAGTTAACCAGAATCTTGACCGCTGATAGTGAAAGGGTTTGGCAACCCGTCCAGTCCTTCTAGTCCATGTGTTAGTTTTGTATTCGTGGAAAAATTAGACTGGCCTCCCTGAGGTTTTCAATAGTAAATAGTATTGAATAGGGTCCGGCCTCTCAGCAGTTCAATGGTTTGAACTGGACAAGACAATTTAGATTGGGACAATCCATTGGTAGATTTAACAGTTCGGATTTTCTCATACACTTTTACTGGTAAGAATACACTATCACCGGTAAAAGTGTAAAAATACATTCAAACCGCTGATTGCAACGAATGAACAGTTCCAATTTGGACTGTCTCTTCACATGGACCGAACAGGATCCATTTCCTATTGAATACAATAGCCTCATCATTGTAGTTCTGAAGAATATATTGTCTCTCATTCCTTACTTTATATGATCTAATATGTTGAATCCCTTCTGTTAACTCCCGTTTGTTTACTCCTGAAAATTTTAGTCAATCCTCAACCTTTTATTTGTATTGCCTATTTGTACCCCTTAGCTGGGGGTGGCAACAGGGCGGGATGGGAGTGAATACCACTGTCCTCCCCGAACCTATATTCAGCCCCAGTTCCCGCCCTGATCTTAACTGGGAAATTTATTTAATGGCCTTCCATCCCCGTCCCAAACGGAGAACAAAAGTTCCCGTGGGAAATCGGGGATATGTACCTAAACAAAAAAATCTTGCATTGTGCCACGCAATTTCCTAACGAAATCAAAAAGCACAGAATAGGTACAAACCATTCGCAATAAACATCCTTCGCCTTTGTCATCCAAAGGAAACATCCATAACATTTGCCGGCGGAGATTCTAGACACAAATGTTTGGGACACAGAACGTGTTTGAAATTATTCAATTTCACACAAAGTTCACACTTATTCCATGCAGGAGAGAGAGTTAAGGAGAGTGCTTCGTTTTAATTTAAGTAACAACATTCTTATAAAATATATCACATAGGAGAGAGAGTCAAGGAGAGAATTTCGTCTTTAAATAATTAGGTAATTAGATTCTGATAGAATAATGTATAAAATAATGTATTTTTATACATTATCACACTTATTCCCATAATATTTATCACACTTATTCCCATAAAATAATGTATAAAATAATGTATTTTTATCACACTTATTCCCATAATATTTGTCCGGTCCACAAAACGAGAATTATAAAATAATGTATTTTTTTTAAGAAAAAATTCAAATTCTTTTCATAAGTTAAAAGAATTCGTCAAGATTTAGTAAATTGTTGAATTTTTTTCCAATTTTTCTTACAAAAATTGTATTATTGTTATCGGAGGATATGGGTCTTGTCCACAAAGTGATTGAATAATTGGCAGGTGAGATGGTTCTGTCAATAATCAAAGGGCGGCACATGCATGTTATGCTAATGTGGAGTGGAGGAGAGTGACGAGTCAGCAGACAGCAATCATACGCCACCTACCTCTGTGGGAATTTGAAGACAGCGTTTCATTACGTACGACAACAGGGTAGAATTTTCCATTCTTAACATTCTTAAAGCAAGGCCTTCTTGATCTCTCCCCACACCACCCCCCCCCCCCCCCCCCCCCCCCCCGGCCGCTCTCTCTCTCTCCACTTCGTTCATTTCTGGCTTCGGATCTGATTATCCCCAGGTCTCAATTATGGCTGAGAAGGTTTGTTTGTAAACACCATTTCCCTCTAACTCTATATACATAAATACCACACGAGATATATAGTTTAGCTTTTTCTGTGGTCGTCGATTAATTGCTTTCTTTAGCAATATATATACATATATATATAGAGAGAGAGTCCTTTTCAGGTCCGATCTTCCAGATTTTCTTATGGTCCGAATTTGTGTCTTAGCTCCCATTTCCCGATCGATTTACGATGATCCGAACTGCTCAATGTGTTCAAAACGTGATTTTAAGGGTACCCCTAGAAATCAAAAAAAAAAAAAAAGACTGGGAAGGGCTTGATCTGAGCAGTTTTTTTCTGAACCGTTCAATAAAAAAACTGCTCGGATCAAGCCCTTCACGATCATTTTTTTTGGTGATTTCTCGCGAGTACCCTTAAAATCACGTTCTGATCACATTGAGCTGCTCGGATCATCTCAAATCGACCGAGAAATGAAAATCCGGACCATAATTTTGTTATATTTTTGTATATTAAGCAGTGCTCACATTAAGCAGTGCTGTTCACAGGGACGGAGGGAAAGGGGGGCACGTGCCCCCGCTCAAAACTAAAATAATTTTGTTATATTTTTGTATATTTTGCATAATTATAAAATTAAATGTGCTACTACACATAAACAAGTGCATATATCTTGAAAATATACATATAAAACTAGTTTATGTTTCAATTCGTCATATGGTGCATTTATACTTGTTGATTTTCAAACTATTTGTCTACTTGGATCGATTCTTTCTTAATTGTACTTATTTTCGATTCTTTCTTAATTGTACTTATTTTTAACCGTCTAAGAGCAATATTTTAAAATAATTTCATTAATAAAACTATATCGATCATTCTAAAACTTGTTGATGTTCATGTAAAACATACTCTCAAATTTTGTCTGAAATTTTGTGCTTATTTTTATATAATTTAGGTGAAAGTATGTGTTATATATTTTTGTAGTTTGTACTGCATGCCTTAATTATGTAACAATCTTATTGTGATTAACTAAAAAAATAAATTTTCGCCACTATGATTAACAGGGTGCCCCCACTAAACAACATTTCTGAATCCGTCCCTGACTGTTCATATGTAACTCTTGTATTTTGTCTTTTCAATCGTGTAACAGGTTACAACAATGGTGCTGAAGGTGGACCTTCAGTGTCCTTGTTGCTACAGGAAGATCAAGAAAGTTCTTGCCAAATTTCCCGGTGAGACCCGCAACTATTATTAGTATTATTATTTATTCATTATTTCTTTATTCATACCACCGGTATATTTATCGAAGGGAGAATGATTTTTACACTTCTTTTCTTGCTTTCATTCACACGAAACGACAAATAGTACAAAATTGTTATCTGTACATAAAAATCAAATAAAGAGGTAAGAAGAATTTGATGCATTTGCGTGAATAAAGATGAGAACAAGAGTACAACAAGATAAAAAGTAAGTAAAACAACTACTATTTGCTTTTCGATATTTTCTAAACTTTTCATTTAAGAAACTGACTTTTGTGCGATGTCAAACTTTTGGGGACAAATAATAGAAATTCGAAGCCAGGCTTATGACGAGAAGCAGAATACGGTGACGATCACTGTATTATGCTGCAGCCCGGAGAAGATTCGTGACAAGTTGTGTTGCAAAGGTGGGAAAACAATCAAGTGCATTGAGATCAAACCGCCTCCGAAACCCGACCCGAAACCCTGCCCCCCCCACCCTGTTTATGTACCGGTTCTGGTGTGTTGTGGGCAATGTTGCAGGGGTATCCCAAGGGGCCCATGTTATGAGGGGTGTGGGAGGCCAGTACCATCATGTGATGGGGGGTGTGGTGGGAATAGGGCTTGTTATGGAGTAAGTCGTTGCAATGAGTACTTTAATGAAGAAAACACTTCTGGTTGCACAATCATGTGATGGTAGAGCTTCCTCATGATCAAGCTTTTTGATTACTTTTGTTGGAAAAGAAAAGGCATACTTGTTTGTGGGTATATGTGGGGGTTGGGGTTATGTTTTTTGGACTATGATTTTATACAAAGTATAAAAAAATGGTCAATAACGAGTTTGGTAGTCTGGTGGTGGCGGCCAAATAGTCAATTGAGATGGGGTTTTATGGTGATATATATGTAATGATTTATGATTAATAAGATTCTTCGTTAATCATATACTCTGCATGTGCTTTTGTTTCATCTTACATGATTTGTTGTTCCTTCGAAGTTCGATCAGGAACTCACAAAGAATATGAGTACCTTATCACACGTCAATCATTTTCTTGTAACTATTCAATACCCTTATGAAAAATTGTTCACATCCGAGCAATTTCAGGATCGAATCCACTTTGAATTTGATAAATGCATTGCTTGTGAAGTATGTGTTCGTATATGTCCTATAGATCTACCCGTTGTAGATTGGAAATTGAAAACCGATATTCAAAAGAAACGTTTGTTTAATTACAGTATTGATTTTAGAATCTGTATATTTTGTGGCAATTACGTTGAGTATCGTCAAACAAATTGTTTATCAATGACCGAAGAATATGAACTTTCTACTTATGATCGTCATGAATTGAATTATAATCAAATTGCTTTGGGTCGTTTACCAATGTCAATAATTGATGATTATTCGTATTTTCTCTATCACAATTATTGTGAAAAAACATCTATAAAAATGAGCCTCGGACAGTTTATTTGTGAAAATGTATATATAGCCAAAAAAGGACCACACCTAAAATCAGGTCAAATTCTAATTGTTTAAGTTGACTCTATAATAGTAATACGATCAGCTAAGCCCTATTCAGCCACTCTAGAAACAACTACTAATGGCCATTATGGGGACATCATTTACGAAAGAGATACATTACTTACATTTCTATATGAAAAATCGAGATCTAGTGATATAACGTAAAGTCTTCCAAAAGTGGAAAAAATGGTCGAAGTGCGTTCGATTGATTCAATATCGATGAATCTAGAAAAGAGGGTTAAGGCTTGGAATGAATGTTTAACAAAAATTCTTGGAATTCCTTGGGGATTTTTGATTGGTGTTGAGCTAACTATAGTGCAAAAACGTATCTCTTTGGTTAATAAGATCCAAGAGGTTTATCGATCCCAGATGGTGCAGATCCATAATAGGCATATCAAACTTATTGTATGTCAAATAACATCAAAAGTGTTGGTTTCAAAAGATGAAATGTCTAATGTTTTCTTTCCCGGAGAACTAATTGGATTGTTGTGAGCTGAACGAATGGGGCGTGCTTTGGAAGAAGCAATCCATTACCTAGCTGTCTTATTGGGAATAATAAGAGCATCTCTGAATACTCAAAGTTTCATATCTGAAGCGAGTTTTCAAGAAACTGCTCTAGTTTTAGCAAAAGTTGCTCTCCGGAGTCGTATCGATTGGTTGAAACGCTTGAAAGAGAATGTTATTTTGGAGGAAATGATGCCCATTGGTACCAGATTCAAATGATTAATTCCCCCTTTAAGACAACATAATAACATTCCTTTGGAAACAAAAAAGCAGAATTGATTCAAAGGAGAAATGATAGATATTTTGTTCGACCCCATAAAAATTATTTGATTCTTTTCTTTCAAAGAATTTCCATGATACATCCGAATAATCATTTCGACTCTGACTCTTCCACTCCAGTCGTTGCCTTTCTTTCTGTTACTTCGAAAGTAGCTGCTTCAGCTTTAGCAACTCGAATTTTCGATATTCTCTTTTATTTCTCATCAAACGAATGGCATCTTCTTCTCGAAATCTTAGCTATTCTTATCATGATATTGGGAAACCTTATTGCTATTACTCAAACAAGCATGAAACGTATGCTTGCATATTCATCCATAGGTCAAATCGGATATGTAATTATTGGCATAATTGTTGGAGACTTAAATGATGGATATGCAAGCATGATAATTTATATGTTGTTCTATATCTCCATGAATTTAGGAACTTTTGCTTGCATTGTATTATTTGGTCTACATACCATAACTGATAACATTTGAGATTATGCAGGATTATACACGATAGATCCTTTTTTTGACTCCCTTTTTAGCCCTATGTCTCTTATCCAAAAAGGGGTCTTCCTCCATTAGCAGGGTTTTTCGAAAAACTCTATTTATTTTGGTGTGGATGGTAGGCAGGTCTATATTTCTTGGTTTTAATAAGACTCATTACAAGCACTCTTTCTATCTACTATTATCTAAAAATAATCAAGTTAGTAATAATTGGACGAAACCAAGAAATAACTCCTTTCGTGCGAAATTATCGACGATCTCCTTTAAGATCAACGAATTCCATCGAATTGAGTATGACTGTATGTGTGATAGTGTAGAGACCCGTATTTTAGGGCCGTATTTTTTTTTAAGAAATATTAAAATTATCGAGTAATGACGTAAATTGTGGAAATTTGAATAAAGGCATGGTTATAAGATTATGGGATCAATGTGACATAATTGCAAGTGCAGGGGTGAAAGTGTGATAAGTATATATGTATATGTATATGGGCGTACTAGAAAAAAAACCATTTTTTCCCCTTTTCCTTTTTTGTCTTTCTTTCTCTCGGCTCTCTCCCTCCGAAACTCTCCCTCCACTTCTCTCCTCGATTTCATCTACTTAGAGCGTGATTCCGAACAAAGCCCAAGAATTAAAGTCGTTATACGGCGCATGGGCTTTCCGAATATCCAAGAAAAATCATGATCGGACCACGTGGGAGTTTGGTTGACTTGGTCAAAGGTTCGGGTTTTGCTCAAAACCCATGAGGTAGGGATTTCTTACTCTTGCTATGCGCTTATACGGTGTTTATGTACCTAGATCGTGTCTTGTTTCGTTGTTTGAGGTTGTTTGTTCCATTTCCGAAATTCTGCAGAAACAGGGTCTTTGTTTTTGGGGTTTTACGCCTTCTTAAACTCATGATTGAATTTTGGTTCCTTCGTATGAAATAAAGTAGACTTAGAGCCCGTTCTAATGCCGCTGGAATCACCCGAAACCGTTGAGAATTGAATTTCTGGTGGTTTTTAGAATACTGATCTGCAATCTGTCTCGTTTTCTGGGTTTCAGCCCACTTCGGATGGCCATAACTTCCTCGTCTGATGTCCATTTTATGCAAACTATGTATCGGTTCGAAGGTCTTAAAGTTAGCTTTCATTTGCCACCGGAATCGTCTTAAAACTCTTAGTATACGGAAAGTTATCATCATTTGAGTGGAGGCGTGTCAATCTGTCATGCTGCGTGACAGATTCGTGTAGCCTCGGTAAACCCCTGTTTAACCACCCTTGGGGTGAGGATTTGTCAAGAGTTCCTTCGTGACTTATAAGCTTCATTCAATCGCGCAACTATTGAGATTGGAATCACTCAAAAATATTAAGAACTCGATTTATAGTGATTTTTAGAAGATTGCCTTGTAATCTGAAAATCTGGGCAGCTCACTGAGCAGCGTTTTTCATTGTTTAGCTACGGTTAAACGACCCTATTGGTTATGGGTCCTTATGGGTTTTAAAGATTGGTAAGTTTGTGATCTTTTGGCGTTGGTTTCAATATTTTTGGGTTTAAGATGAAAGGGAGTATGATTTATTTGGATTGAATTGAACTTAAACACTATTAGGGCATTGTATTGAGCATAAATAGAATCATTGAGTATTGTCTAAACATGTTTCCATTTGATTGAATGTTTTAGGAAGTTCGAGTCGTCATGTGGATCGAGGTGAGTGATTTAATACCTAAATCACATGGTTTTGAACTTGTTTTCCTTATCGTACTTATTTGAACATGTTTTATAAATTGTGTACTCCATGGATACCAATGAAAGGTGGACCTATTTGTAAAATATTTGCGAATCTATTTAATGGCATTCCCAACGTCCGGTCTTGCTAGGGGACGGCTTAATGGCTAGCAAGGGTGTTTGAGGTTGGTATGTGTTTTGGGATAATGCGTAGACGTCTGGCTTATCCACTACCGGGGACGCCTGGTAGCTTTTGAATTTTGAATAGCGGAATGTGCATTATATTTGGCTTATGGTTTTGAGTTCCTTGTTTTGAAAAATTATCAAATTATTTTGCATTGTCCATGGAAGGCATGTGAGTTAAGTATTAATCATTCACACGAGCTTTGGCTTACGTATTTTCTTTTCCACCTTTCAGGAAGCGACGCGTAGTGTGGCAGAGTGTTTACTTTTGAGATGTGTTGTATATTTGGAAAAGAAAATTATACTTCATGATCACTTAGCTTTGTGTATGATTTGTTTAGTTTGTAAATTTGTAGGTAAACACAGCTCTGAGAGGTTTATCCTTTTGGTTTGTAAACCTATGTAAGACTTTGGTTTGTTATCAATAAAAGTTAACTTTTGCTTCCGTTGTTATGTTTAGCCCCTTTGATCATCGCTTGCTTAGATGATATTTGATTTGTGATTTGGCCTTAGTGAGAAATCACTGGCATTTGTCATTATTACGACCTCAAGGGGCGGGTCAGGGTCGTGACAGATAGCATCTACTATATTAGGAATATCAATGAACCCGATTATTTCAATTGCTCAGGATACCCTTTTTTAGCTTCTAGGGTCTATTTCTTAGTTCAAGATCCGTCTTACTAACTAGAATTAAAGAATTAGTAGATATGTTCCGTCCAAAATGGGAATGGGCTAGGGTTATAAACTTATTATCTATAATCTGATGATCGAGTTGATTTCATGATTATAAGTTCATTCCCTATCGGACTAGATCGGAATAGAGATATACATTCTCATTATGAGAATGGGTTAATCGAGCGTATCAAAATAGATACTTTGTTTCTTTATGGATTCGTACATCTCATTTAGGATTAAAAAGAGACATAATCGGATTTGCTTTTTACAGATTTTCCTTATTTTGGGACCCTATTCACCTCTTTGGGCTTCTACTGAATCAAGAAATAGATTTGATTGTTCACCTTATTTGATATATTAAAGCATCCTCCGGATAATGCAAATCGAAGCAATTGGGTGTCCGACTTGGGCCTATATGACATGACATGACCGATCAATAGCAATAATCCAACACCGCACATTTGTCATATATTCCATACATCACACTAGATAGATATCATATTCATGGATTATGCTTCACTTCCAAGATGCCTTGGTGGTAAAATGATAGACACGTGAGACTCAAAATCTCGTGCAAAAAAGCGTGGAGGTTCGAATCCTCTTCAAGGCATAATATTGAGAATGCTCATTGAATGAACAATTCATCAGTAAGAGAGCTCAGATCGAGTCGGTATATCAATACCGATTCGATCCGAGCTCTTGGAATTGGAATAATTCAGCAGCGAATCACAAGATCTTGGTGATCTTCCATATCGAATTAATGGGGAGTCTGCTTTAAAACCATCTGCCCTGCCCAAACCCACCCCCCCCCCCCCCCCCCCCCCCCCCCTCATATGTTTCAACAAGAATGCAAATTAGAAAGAATCCTCTGGTAAAATGCATGTTTGTAACCCAGCAGCTAAAGTACATTACATAGTCTATTTTAAGGATTGGTGACTTAACCATTCAGTGACCAAGTCACTGGATGTTCCAAAATAGGTACTCTAGGGTGGGGTGAATTCAATAATAGACGCCTGTTGGCATTTCAGCCTTCCTTCGCCTTTCCGGGCCTATCTGAAAGATAATCCAATACTTCTTGGTCGTGAATATCCGAAGTTCGCTGTTCAAAAATTCTTGTTTAAACAGTTCGTACCATCCATACATAGTGTTTTGATCTCATATTTCACTTCTTCCATTTTTCAGCAGTAACATATTGTTCCATGGAGCTAAAAAATAGGGAATAAAGAATTGTTTCCATAACTCTACAAACAGGTGGATACAAACCTTGAGTTATGCAAGGTCATGTAACTAGAATATATTTCCATGATATGCAAGGCATATTCATGATTGGTCAAACCAGTAATAATATGTGTATTATTGCCCATCAAAAAATACTAGATGTATTATTAGTCAATAAAAGGCCATATATTAAACTTTTCCTCAGCTAGCAATACCAATATGCTTTAAGGACAAAAGATGAAAAACTTTAATTATAGCACTGAAATTATAAAAGGCGAGTGAAAGGGATTTGAGAAAGTAGGCACTAGGCACACGGAATTACCATATATAGAAGGGAAACATCTTAGCAGCCTTTCATACCAAGAAAAACATGATCAGTTTACAAGTGATGGTCAATTCATTTGAATTATGGGCTCCGGCCTACACCACATGCCACACAAGAAAGAAAACAAATTGGATAAACTATAGTACATTGAAAAGAAATTGGATAAACTATAGTACATTTTTTTGTCTTTTCTTTTGTTTCCTTTCCTTTGCTTTTTTATTATTTATTTAACACTGGTATGTTTGGACTGTAGAAACTTTATATCCAACTCAAGACCAATTAGCAATGAATGGAGAGATCCCAAATGTTATTAAGTGATCACCAATTCCACCCCAAGCAATGTAGGACTTTATATCTTAACATCCCTCATCACAAGCAGCCGCTTTTGAGGTCTGTCATGTGTGGCCACTTTTGGGTCCTATCATCATGCAGCCTTTTTGCTGGTCTGTCATCGCGGGGTATGAATTGTAATTTTTAATAAAATGTGGGGTGGAATGAGCCCCGCTCTGATACTATGTAGAAACTTTATATCTATCTCAAAACCAATTGGCAATGAGTGGAGAGGTCCCAAATGTTATTAAGTGATGTGAGGGGGAATGTTAAGAAAATAGAGTCCGGACATAAAGTTTTCACATTGCTTGGGAGTGGAATAGGTGATCACTTAATAACATTTGAGACCTCTCTATTCATTACCAATTGGTTTTGAGATGGACATAAAGTTTCCACATGGTATCAGAGCGGGGCCCGTTCCACCCCACATTTTATAAAAATTCACAATCCACACCCCACGATGACAGACCAGCAAAAAGGCTGCACGATGATAGGACCCAAAAGTGGCCACGCGTGACAGACCTCAAACGCGACTGCACGTAAGGGGGGATGTTAAGAAAATAGAGTCCGGACATAAAGTTTCCACATTGCTTGGGAGTGGAATGGGTGATCACTTAACATTTGGGACCTCTCCATTCATTGCCAATTGATTTTGAGATGGACATAAAGTTTCCACATGGACATATATCGGAACAAAGATATGTCTTGAGCTGTTTGATAGACGTGAATCCCAGACGATACGCCTTAGACCCACAAGCATCAAAAGGCTATGGACATGTATGTGTCTAAATCTGTGCTTGGAGAAAGGTTGCACGGATTAACATTACATAGGAAAGGCGATATTAGTTTTGCATGTATTTAAAATTTGAAAATAAGACTAAAAAATTATGACACAGATGTTGATCAACCTATTTAGTTACTAAGATATAATCATTCGCAATTATAAATGCATATAATCTAGTGTTCTCCGTTTATATTAAATAGCAGCTAGTATTCCAAAAACTTAAAGTATTGATAAGAATAACGTTTTGTTTCTCAAAACTCTTGGTTGGATAGGTGTTTGATTATTTAATCAATGTGGGGTGGACGGACTTATATAATTTTAAAGATTTTGAGGAAAAAAATGTTGTAATCTAGTGAAAAATCGAATGGTAGGTAAGATGGTCGCTGATTCGCCCGGGCTCAACTGCCTTGCCGTCCATTTTTGTGTTTGGACAAGTGGTGTTCAATATATCTCATTTTTTCACCCACAACTCTCATTACGAATGTAAGATCCAATCACAGCCGGAAGGAACAGAGGAGATCGCCATGAAATAACGCCCTGGCATTTGCAACCACATTTTTTTAACTCAAAAAACACACTCTCTCTCTCTCTCTCTCTCTCTCTCTCTCTCTCTCTCTCTCTCAACCGTACAAATAGTAACATTCAGTAAGGCTAAGTTTGGACAAACTACTTATTGAACTTTTTCGACTTCGTGGGCAAACAGAATTACTATAAGTTCATAGTTTGGGCTAAATGCAAAGACATTTTCTGGTTGTTTTACCTGTCACCACTTGGGCTTTTGTCAACTACCTCACAATTAAGTAAGTTAGCTTAAAGAAGTTATCTTTTACCCAAAGTCAATTAATCTAAAATAAGCAAAATGCCCCTAAAAAGTTAGTCCAAACTCACAATAAATGTTAAATTTAGGAAGCAACGAGGATGGCCTTGCATTGCACTTAGGGGTGTCAAACGGGCCGTGTGATAAGCCCACAATAGTGTAAATAATCGGGCTTATCTTGCTCATTTTTGCCACCCTCGCGCGCATAACTTTGTGTTTTTGAATGATGTTGCGCGAAAGGTGCGTTTTTGGTGTTTATAGATTTTCTTGGATAATAAGGCGGATTTTACGCCATGAGCTTACTCCAACGTGGATCGGGGATCCGATGGGTCTAAATGGAGCGATGACTTGGAGTCTGGGAGAGCATCATCAAGCCTCGGAGAGTCTGAACATGTTCAGGTAGAAGTTGCTGCATGTATAAGGCTGCCAGCAATACACGTTCTACCGGTAGGAGATCAATGCCTACCGGTATAAACCCATTTCTACCAGTAGAAAAACTTGCCTACCGGTTCATTTTCCGTCAAGAAAGACCTCAAAATCACACCATCCAAGACCTACCGGTAGGAGGCCGGAGCCTACCGGTCGGAACCCAGTCATTTCAGCACTCAGCTTTTGCTTCATAGTTGTTCTACCGGTAGGTGGTCAGTGCCTACCGGTAGGAGATCCCCAGATTCTGCAGTTTTCTATTTTCTTTTTCTTTTTCTTTTTCTTTTGTAACTAAAAAGGGGTACTATATATATCCCCTTTGCACGTTTTTAGGGTTATCTTTTACATTTTTAGAGCTAGCTCTTTCTCTCTCTACCTCCCTCTCCTCGTAATTAAACTCTCATTCTCTCTTCAAAAGAGCATTGATTGTTGGGTTTTGAGGTGGTTGGCTTTCATTAATGCTGTAAGTGCTTTTGAGATCTTTATTAATCTAGCATTTATTTCTGTTTTCAGTATGATTTCGTATCTCATCTTCCCTACCCTAGCTTATTTCATACCTCTTTTCATCATGGGTGAGTAGTGTAGCAAGGTTAGGTTATGGGATGATTAACATCCTGTAACCAAGGATATTTCTTGTTCTTCTCCTATTAATCTACATTTTCTAAGGATAAGCATGTGGTTAGGGCAATTTTATGTACCAAAGCTTGGAGGTGTTAACCTCTTTGATCTTATGTAGGCAAAGGTTTTGATTCCTTACCACATATGATGCTTAGAGCTATGTCCTTCCAGGTGTTTGTCAAAATGCCCTTAAGCCTTAACCATGTTTATCATTCTAGTCAAAAGGGAGGAACAAGTTTATCTTTGAGTTATGGGTGTTAGATATCCCTAAACCTAATTTTTAGTTTAATCTCCAGTTAAAGAGCCGTAGTTAGGTTAAGTAGCCAGTTAACTAAATCGTCCAGTTGGTCGTCTCAACGCCGGAGTTGGTTGGCGGTCCTAACACCGAAACCACTACTCAAGCTAATCTCCAAACTAAGTTATGGATGCGCTCCCTGTGGATTTGACCCCGGACTTCCGGGTATTATGCTTTCAACCGACCTAGTCCTACGCTTGGGCATTCTTATCACGGCACACATTAAGGTCGCAAGCACCGTGCCGTGCCGGCCTGGCCCGTTTAGCTTCTTGCCAACTGTAGTTTCGTGTCGTGCCGTGCCGTTATCAATCGTAGCGTATCGTATCGTGCCGTGCTCATTTAAATAAATTGTGTCATGCCGTGCCGTGCCATTTTTCAATCGTGTCGTGCCTTGCCAGCCCATTTTTTAATCGTGTCATGTCGTGCCGTTTTTCAATCGTGTCGGGCCATGCCAGACCCATTTACTTAAATCGTGTCGTGCCATGCTGGCCCATTTTTTAATCGTGTCCTGCCGTGCCGGCCCGTTTACTTGATCGTGTCGTGTCGTGCCATTTTTCAATCGTGTCGTGCTTTGTGTCATGCCCGTTTTACTTGGTCAAAAGGTATATATCAATGCTATACAATTGGGTGTTTGGAAGCATAATTTTTGACTTTTTCTTTTTATATTTTCATTTTATTTCTAGCTATTTGGATTTCATAAATGAGATTGCATTTTTCTACAATCCATTCTCAAAACTGAATTAACGACAAGGTTACAAGGAAAACTAGCCATGTTCAGCTTAACATTCCAAAAAAAAAAGGAGTGTTTAGGGGTACACGTGAGGTATAGCAATGATATATGGGAGACTTCAAAATTCATCCTTATTGCCCTCTTCACTTATGAATTTATCCTGTTATTTTCAGCAACTTACAATTTCATCCTTCTCATACTTAATACCGATATTGCCCTTTGAGTATAGTTAATTGTATATATTTATATATTTTAAATCATATATGTAATACAAGCTTTTCGATTTCATGGTAAATTATTTGTAACATTTAATTGCCATGAACTATGTCTATATGTTTCTATCATTTCATGGTTAATTATTTGGACCATTTACCATGAAACTATTTCATGGTTAATTATTTGGACCGTTTACCATGAAACTAGTCCGGCGAAATCTGTTAGGCCGCTGAACGGACCAATTCATATAAGGATAGTTTGACATATAATTATGTTTCCATCCCAAATTCATGTCTATATAGGCTAAAATTTTTAGGATGAAATCATAAATAATTTACATCCCAAAATTCTTTTCTATGTAGGCCGAGAATTTTGAATTTTAGGATGAAATCATAAGTATTTTACATCCCAAAATTCTTGTCTATATAGGCCGAGAATTTTAGGATGTAATCATAAGTAATTTACATCCCAAAATTCTTGTCTATATAAACCAAGAATTTTAGGATGAAATCATAAGTATTTTAGGATGATATCATAAGTAATTTAAATTCCAAAATTCTTGTCTATATAGGCCGA
This sequence comes from Rhododendron vialii, assembly GCF_030253575.1. NCBI lineage: Eukaryota > Viridiplantae > Streptophyta > Magnoliopsida > Ericales > Ericaceae > Rhododendron > Rhododendron vialii. The sequence goes on from NC_080567.1 coordinate 33,042,533, forward strand.
GAATTTTAGGATGAAATTATAAGTAATTTACATCCCAAAATTCTTGTCTATATAGGTCAAGAATTTTAGGATGAAATCATAAGTAATTAACCATGTAATGTCATGGAAATTTAACCATGTAACGATTTGAGGATGTCATGGTATATATATTTTTTATGGTAATTTAGCCATGTTCCATTGGCCAACTCGAAGAATGAAGAAAAAATGCAAAGATGTGGTCAACTTATCATGTTATATTTCTAAAAATATCGATTCCTTAAATACGTTCCATGATAAAAATAAAAATAAAAAAGAAGAAGAAGAAGAAGAAGTAATCTATCATATTGAAATTTACCAAATTCCATTGAATTAGGAAAATAATCTAATCCAATCCCACTAAATTGGGAAAACAATTCAATCCAATCCAACTAAATATAACATAATATATGTATATCATAGTGAAAATGGTAAAAAAGGTAATTCACACGCTAAAAGAATGAAATCATAAGTATGAAAAAATGGCGGAATGAATTCTTACGTGATATGGATAAAAAGGATGTATATTTAAATATTCCATGATATATACCTTTTGATCACATTCTTCATTATAAAGTCCGGAAGGAAGAGCATGTAATCCCACAATTCACAATTGTGTATCTATAACAGTTGGCTTTGTAGTGCATTTCACTATTTCCCTGTTTCATTTGCACCTTGATGGTTTAGCAAATATGCCAATTAGATCACACATATTGCACTCTTCCCTTGCAAATTCGTTTTTTGTTCTCCCCGCTTTATTATTGTATTCCCACTGTTACGAATAACGTCTTGAACTGTCTAAATGTTCAGGAATTATCCAAATTTAAAAAAAGAAAAAAGAAAAAAAAGGCATACTCACCGGCCACCGACATCCAAATCGAAATCAAAACCACCGCCAAACTCTATCGATTTTAACTTCAATTTCGATACACTAAAAATCAGCCAGAAAATCAAAACCCAGATGGAGTAATCTAAAAACCTTTGAATAAAAATTACACAATATATGAAAATCCAGCATCAAAAACCAGATGGAGTAATCTAAAAACATTTCGATTCCAGCCACATTCTTCACAGTCGCTGCCGGAAAACTCAAATAGAACATCAGACGACGAAGGCAAGAGAGGGAGGGGTAACCTTCCTTACCTTCGCTGGAGCCAAACGACGGCAACACCGCCATAAAATACACAGATCTGATGCTTGTGAAGACAAGGGGGAAGAGAGAGAAAAGGAAAATTGCTGGGAGTGAGTGCTATAGTAGCACAGCAGGACCAGCAATGTCACACCCCAAAATGAGAAGTGACCGGCCATGAACCACAAGACCAAAGCTCGTAGAACACGTAGCCTAAAAAGAAATTTTATAAAAACTCCCAAGCAAAGATCCACCAAACAGTCAACCATTTTTTTTATTCAAAACATCTCCAACCAATAAATTCCACAAAAGAATGGGGTACAAACATCCCATGAACGAAATAAAATCCAGTGATCCAACAGTAATAAAAGAATTCAGATGTTTGACAAAATATTTCAAATGCGGAAGCGATTAATAAAATAAACATATGATGAGACACCCTAAGGAGGTCAATACAAGAAATCCTCGGGATGCCACCAGAATCCTTGCCTAGTTCCCCAACTTGCCTGAAAAGAAGTTGGAATAAATTCGTCAACTGACGAGCTCAGTGAGTAGCAAAGCATGTATATTAAATACAATTCCAAAACGGGGATCAAAATAATTTACCATATCAACATAAATTTGGCATATGCGGTGAACAATAAAATAATCCATTAATCCAATTAACGATATATCCGATAAGTCTTAATGGTGATCACAATACAACCTCCAACAACAATGGGGAACTACAACCAAAATCAATAGTACCAAGTGCCAGTAAATAAATATCTCAAAATTGGATCTAATATCGAATCTTAGGGTCAGCACGAGTAGGCAGCCCGTGGAACTTTTCCCAAAGAACGATCCGATCAATAACAACCGTTGAGCATTAGGGTCACCAGCCTAATCTAGTCTCTTCCCTAGTGGCCAGAGTCACCCGCACACAGAGGATTAATTTCCCTGGACTTCAAAAATATGTTCCTATCAATATTCACAAAGTTCTGATCACCAAAAGATTATTTGAACAACAAAGGATTTCACCAATACCGCATGCCAATTTAATATAATCAAATATAAACAATATGTGTTTCCAATTTCAATAGTAAATTTTTCAAAACAACAATTTAAGGGACACAAGGAAGTTCGAAAGTACATAACATGCTTAACCACTCACCTGGGTCCAAAGCTAATGCAATTGAATAATGCGGAACAAGCCTAACCTGAACAAAGAATCATATAACAATATTATCACTAACTATATCATGTGTAATAATATCTATAACATGAAGGGACTGCCTATTTAACTAACCTAGACTAATTACCCAAGTTACCAGACAACTAGCAAACCTAAAACTCTAATTCCCAAGTCCAAGTTCCACGTACACATGAACCCAATGCACCCTCTAAGTGCCGAAACCCATATGCACGATCCACAAATACCCAATATGTTAGTAGTTCCCAATTGACTACCACTTATCACCGCCACACACACACCGCACAAACTTCCTACCCGATTCACGTCCAAACTTCATGGTCCAATAGCATGATGAAACGAAAATAATTCTCGCAAGAGAACTTGTGTAAAACTTCAAACAAAACCCATTAATTATCCCATTGTTAACTCCATTGATCTACACCACCAATAAAACCAAGTTTTGTTTTCTAGTTAAACCCATAAACTAGTGTAACGAGGGAAAAGGAAAAGAAGGAAAAGAGAACAAGAATGAAGAGGAACAAACCACTTACTTGGGCAAATCTCCAACTTGACTGCTTCGGCTTCTCTCTCTCTCTACTCCAACGTAAAACCCGTTAATAAAAGTATTTAATACGATACAACACCATATACTAAAACTATTTAGACTTATACCCCAGCGCTATAATAGTACCGACAATAGTTATACTATGTGGAGAGACAAAAAATATCAATTAGGACCCAAACCATAAAATCTTCGTTTTTTTAATTTATTATAGAAATATAATTATTAGGAATAAGAAAAGACGGGATGTAACAAGCAAGCTACTGTAGAAGCTACTACGATTGACGATCGTGAGGCGAGGCTGCTACGTCTGGGAGATGCTCGAGAGACGTTATGAGAGAGAGAGAGAGAGAGAGAGAGAGAGATGAGAGAGTTGTGGGAGAGGTGCTACATCCCTACCGGATTCTCGACGGCGTGCCGGGCCCACTCCAGCCACCGGACGGCTGATCAGAGCCGTCCAAAAATTCTATAAAAAAAATCGAGTGAGCCCACGCGAGAATCAACGGCATCCGACGTGTGTAGATGGCCAATCCAAACACTCCATTTTTGTGTGTATATATATACACACACAAATAGATTATATACACACAAAAATGGAGTGTTTGGATTGGTCATTTACACACATCGGATGCCGTTGATTCTAACACAGGCCCATTCGGTTTTTTTTTTTAGAATTTTTGGACTGCTCAGATCAGCCGTCCGGTGGCCGGAGTGGGCCCGGCGAGCCGTCGGGAATCCGATCGGGATTCCTTCGTCGGGAACCTTAGACTTTCGGGAGTTGTGGTGGTGAGTAAGCTGCCGGTCTCTTTCTGTATATACCAAATGTGTGAGTGTGATTGTGTGCATATGTCACACCACAATCTATGTGCACCATGCCACCCAATAGCAGAAAATTCTCGTAAAGTCCTATAATGTATCACTCGAGGGCCGCCCAAGCTGTTTTTTTAAAATCGGAACCGTCTACCTTTTATGTGGGAGTGATTATATCATTAGTGCAAAAAAATGAAGTAAATTGATTATTGTTATATACTTGATCGCACATAACAAAAAATTTCTATTAACGAATCTACGTCCCGATGAAAGGCCTTAAGCTTCCAAAACCTAATAGACCCGAAAATTTTCGAGAGTGATTAAAACACTATGAACAACAAAATAAATGGTATGGATCGTCATAGTTGTGTCACAATCGTGTGGCTACCGTATATTGGACTATAGCGGAATACATTGGTTTTGAACCAGATAAGTTGGATGTATAGATTTGAAAGGTAGCGACAGACTTATTTTTTCAAATGTACGATCTAAACCTTTACGATTTAAGATCTTATCAAATTTATCATTCTCCCCTAAATAGGTGATCATCGGATGTCAGAAACCACGTGATCGGAACACATTCGGTGCTTCCAAAGGTGTTAAAGTCCTATAATGCACCACTTGAGGGTCGCCCGAGCTGTTTTTTGAAAATCGGAACCGTCTACCTTTTATGTGGGAGTAATTATATCATTAATGCAAAAAATAAAGTAAATTGGTTCTCATTATATACTTGATCGCACATAACAAAAAATCTCCTACTAATGAATCTATGTCCCGATGAAAGGGCTTCCAAAACCTGATAGACCTGAAAATTTGTGAGAGTGATTAAAACACCAAGAACAACAAAATAAACGGTATGAATCGTCATAATTGTGTTGTAATTGTGTGGCTACCGTACAAGAGGCCCGTTTTTATAGAATAGAATTATATAATATATATTAGTTGTTCCAATCATAAGCACAACAAGATTGTTGGCCTTGATGGTTTGAAATGTATGTCAATTCCCCAAGGACTTGGTTTCGAACCCCAATGAGATTATTTTTTTAAAACCAACTATAGACACCCCAATTTGAACATCTTGAAATTCCTTAATTTGTGGTTCCGTGGACTCCAATGATGAATTTGGATTAATACGAGCCTAGATTATGATTGGACCTTGCTTCTTGGACTTTCAAAAATAAAAAACAATTTTGATAAATTGCGTTCCAAGCGCTCAGGACCATTCTCAAGCGCTTAGGTCGACTTCTTTCCAAAAACCCAAATTTTGCTCACTCCCGAGCGCTCGAAAGTGATTGTCCCGAGCGCTCGGGACCACTCTTGAGCGCTCTAGTCCACTGTGTTGCCTAATGAAAATTTGAGCTTTCAGCTTTTTCAGGAGTACATGGTCATGTTTATTCAACATATTTGGTCTTTGCTACAGTGTCCTTCACCTGAAGCAGCAGAAGACTAAATCATCATGTTTTTGTCCTTTCAAATATTTTCATTTTATTTTTTAATTAATTTTCAAAATTCAAAATCATTTTTTCATGCATTATAAATGGCAGCATTATGCTGCATTTTAGGCATTCACGAAAATATCACCCCGGCCTTGTTATTTTCTGAAGAAAAAAAAGTCTCTTCTTGCAAGAAAATCACCTTTCAAGCCTTGCCAAAAATCAAAACAACTTCAAACACTTCAAGAAAAATTCAGAAAGTTAGGAACTACACTCAGTCCTGATTCTTGGGATTTTTCCACTCATTTCCATCTCCAAAATCCATTCAAGAAGCAAAGATCCATTCCAAAAGGTCATTCAGCCCACTCTAGTCTCTCATACTGAATGTGTGGTTGAGTGACCTTAATATAAAATCAACGGTAAAAGAGCTGCAAAATAAAATTTTCAAATAGGCTTTGGGACACTCCGAGCGCTTAGGACTGCTCCTGAGCGCTCAAAAGTGATATCAGCTAGAAAAATCATTTTCTTTCCTTGAATATTCTTCGTAAAAGTCATTTTTAGCGTTGGAAGTGATCCAGTACCTCCAGAGCCTAATCAGTTTAATTTCGAATGCAGGGAAGCAGGGCTTGTATGGTCATGACCAGTTCTTGGCTGCTTAAACTCTTTGTTGAGCATTGATATACAATAATAATGGTGTATAGTCATTTTGAATATTTCAATTTTTCCTGTCTAACCAAATTTGTAGGATGAGATAACAGTACTCTTGAGCGTTCAAGAGTGCAGTCCCAAGCGCTTAGGAGTGTTCTCAGTAACAGATTTTCTTTTCATATCATTTTACACCTTGCATCATTTTATCAATATATACTGTACACCAGCACATGCATGCACTTTCTTATCTGATATACCTGCGGATACTTGCTAACTATTTAATGAAACAAAATGTTTTCGTCCGAAGAATCCCGCAAATGTTTAGTAGAAACTGATTTCATATCGGGCGAGGGGGGTGACGTAAAACACTAAGACCGTGCCGTGCCTGGACACGACCGTACCACATTTAACCGTGTCGTGCCATGCCAGCCCGGCCCGTTTGACACCCCTAATTGCATTGGACAGTATACTCGGAATCATGCTGCACTTGTATGCATGAAGGGCAATCAGCAGCATGAATTTAACTGTAAGCCCTAAAATTCTTTGTGCAAATATCTGATAGCTTTTGTGCATAAGGATCGTTAACGTCGTGTCCAATAGTCTATTCAGGTATGTAATTGACATTACAGGTACTTACTAACTCTCATAAAATGGAAGCTACCTAGCGGACCAAGGAATTCTTACAGTGGGGGCACATAATTATTTATAAACTTAAAAAGTTCTACTGTCAATCACAATTGCAAATTATTATGAAATTACACACACAGTAGATCCCATCCCGCCCATTCAAATTACACACACAGTCGAATTCAGCCATGTCTTCCTCACTCAAATTCACCCAGGCTTCAATTCCACCACCCGACCTCGTATCCAACAAATATATAAGATTCATTACCATCGGATCCTCGTTAATTTCCACCAGGACTCACCCAAATAGGCTTCCCCCACCCGAAATCTGCTTCATACATCCCAAGATTACACGTACTTGTACACGCGTAGTAATTTGCCCCCTTATTCGAATACAATTCCCGTAACTCTTTGAGACACTCAGTAACCTTGGGAAAACCATCACCCCCTTGTGTTCCATGGACAAAACCGCCATCGATTTTCGATGTGGCATCTCTCAAATTCCTCACCAAGCGATGCAACTCTGTCCCAGTATCCGCTTTGCTTTGTGCAACCGCACTCCAAAGGGGATTCCCCATGGCAAATTGTGACGGTGGTGGAAAGAATTTGCTTCGTAGACTTACAGCAAGTGACAAAACGGATGGTCTTTGGAAACCAAATCTTGATTTCGAAGCCCAAATCTTGCTTATGTGTCGGGACGAATGATGAGCTAGCTACTTTGGCCTTGAGGCTGTTTAATGCCGAGGCATCAAATAAGAACCTCCTTGTTACGTATTTGCTTTGGTTGAACATCAAAGGCCACATAAGCAACGTTGAATCTTTAGGCAGGTATTATATATTAACAAATGCTCTTAACTTGTCCTTGGTAGGCATTAATTATCAAAATACATCATGGGCCGTCAGTTTCCCAAAATTTCTGTCCAAAAGATTTAGCCCAACCCACTCAACAGACTCGAGAGTCAAGTCCGATAGTCGAGTTCCGACCTTGTAATTGCGACCGTGAGTCTTTGTCGATCTCGGTAAGTATTTGTCCAGCCGACTGTGACTTATATATGCATATTCCCCACATGATTTGGAAGTATTTGATACTATAGTTTATTCTCCACTTGTTTTACTTGCACAATAGTTTATTGATTTGGAAGTTTTTATTAGGTTTTCTAATTTGGGATACTATGTTTACTGTTTAGGGCTTTTTAATTTGTGTTTAAGTTTATTGGAAATTGAAATGCAAGACATGTGGACCACATGACCAATATATACTACACACTGTAGGGTCTTCGAGTATATCTCTCTCATTCGTTTGCGAGACTTCAGATTCATAAGTATTCACTTATTATGCAAAACACTTGCTGATGTGCTTAGAATTGATTTAAAAATGTTGGTTCTTACAAATTACAATCTTACTCCGTAAGTGAGAACATGTTGAGGATATCAACTCAGATTCAATAATAAATGATTTCTACTCTGTAAAACATCATAGGGTACAACATCAATAGTGTACGTGTTTTGGACTTTTCTTTTGTTTAAAAATGTACAAGTTTGCTTCTTTTGGGTTGATATATGTATACTTTCAGTCAGCCCAAGGTGTAATTAATTCCTGGTTCCACCCAGAGCAGTACATGCCGAGGTCCATACCACCGCATTTGAAGAAGTTCACTTGAATCATTACCACGCTTATTCCAGTTGGGTACATTTGATCCATGGATTGATCTTGAGGAAGAAAATGTTGTGTCAACCGGACGTCTAGTTTGCTGAGAAACTCGGACAGATTATTATCCACTCGTGCATGCTTCGACATAATAGACCCCCTCATTGTTACAATCGACAGAAAGATGGTCTTTTATTTTCCCGGCAAATGGGTAGAAGAGAGTTAAGGTTTTTGCTAGCGATTGCTTCAAAGAGACCAATGTTTTGGAGATGACGTCGGGAATAGGGCTAGTAGTCTGTGTGTTGAGATTGAAGAACACTAAGGGAACATGGACAGGAGGGAAGAGCTGATCTAAGAGAGAAATCTTGTGTGTTTTCAAGTGAGAGAAATCTTCTATATTTAGCAATAACAAGGGATTTTGGCATACCAATGGACTGACTTAATACGACATCCAAAGAATGAGTTACAAACCATTAACATTAAACATCCTTTAATTTGCTTTTGTCATCCAGAGGAAACATCCAAAATATTTTCTTAGACGACTAGACTTTGCCAAATTTTGGCATCAAGTTTGCCTACCAACGGAGATTTGTTTTTTTCTATATCTAGCAATATCAAGGGATCTTGGATGCCGGTGGAGTACGTACACCAAAGAATAGGTTAAAATCACTAAGATTAAACATCCTTCGCCATTGTACGTCATCAGAAGTAATCATCCAGCACATTTTCTTAATTAGACGATCGACTAGACTTTGTCAAAGTTTGGCATCAAGTTTGCCGGCCGGCCGGTGAAGGTTCGTTTTCCTATATTTCCATTTTTAGTTTATTCCATCCAGTACACCACAAAAACATAGATTTCTCCTTCTCTTTAATTCCTTATACATCGTTGATAAACTAATCATATTTGAGTACTTTGATTAAATAATCAGAAAGTCTACCCACACAGCAATCTGTGCACAGATAGTGCACAGATTTTGTTGTGGGGCCCACCACGGGTCCCACACAAATCATCCGAACTGTTTATTAAATGTAAAACATTTTTTCAAGGGCTCACGAAAAAATAAGCTCAATCCGATACCTATAGGTGCTCGATCCAACCATATAACTTTTCATTATCCGAAAATCTGAATGAAAAGTTAGATGGTTGGATGAAGCACCTATAGGTATCGGATTGAGCTTATTTTTTACGGAGGCCCTTGAAAAAATGTTTTACATTTAATGCACGGCTCGGATGATTTGTGTGGGACCCGTGGTGGGCCCCACAACAAAATCTGTGCACAATCTGTGCACAGATCTGCTGTGTGTGTAGCAGCTCTCTTAAATAATCGTATGTGCTTATGATTTAGATGATTTCATTAAATTGATATGCTTAATTATTTAGTCATTTTCTAACTTAATTATAAAAGGTGACGGCGATTTTAAGTTTGATGCATGACATTTTATAATCGTTGAAAATCTACGCACCTAATAGAATTCGATCTCCACATTTTTTTCCCTATTAACAGATTTGAGTCAGTCCACAAGGAACAAATTTAGGGTTTCTAATAGAATTCTCCACTCTTTTTCCCTATTAATTAACAGATTTGAATCAGTACACAATGATGATCTTAATTCTTAAACGAAACAGCAAAGCGCTTCAAAAATATATATATAATAGTTAGTCTGTAAGTTCGTTCACAGCGATTTCAGACTATGATGATCTCAGTGCTTGGAGTAGAAATTTTCTTATTTTAAACCGTGAATATCCACTAATAAACTAAACCAGTTAAGTTGAAGCTAGAAAAATATTTTATTTGAAATTTTATTCGATTCACATTTTATTATCCTAATTGCAATTTCGCCAAAGGTCCCCCAAGATATTACAGCCGACTTTGATAGTAGTAGAAGCTTCAAGTACGAAAGTTGACGAATGGTGCCTTGGTCCAAGGATGCATTGAGAAACAAACTGCTTCCGAAAACTGTTTGCTTTCATTCCGGAGAAATTCTGAAACATGTTCAGCAAACTGCTTCCGAAAGCTTATCCAAAAAAAAAAACTGCTTCCGAAAACTGTTTTCGGACAAAAAAATAGGAGTATGATTCACTTTCCGGCCGGCAAACACCAAGAAATCAGAAACTATTTCACACAAGAATGAAAATTTCGACTATTTTGTAGCTTTACATTGTCCCAAAACTACAACAATACCAAGCAGAAATTACAACATACTACAATGCAAAAGAAAAAAAGATCGTAACAATCTGAAACAAACTAGATCGACTTTGTGACACTGTGACAGCAGGAGAAAGCAGCACTTTGTGACCCTGTTATTGCTATTGCCACGATAGCTTGAAGGCTGTACTTGACTGCTGCTCCTGGATCCGCAGAATGACGAATTAACATAAGATCCGAAACAAATTCCAGGAAGACCAAAAGACATCGGCTCGGGCATTTTCTCAGGAAGTACGGGCAATGGAGCTTCAAAATTCAGCACCAGAATCGCTTGCCTGATTGAGGGTCCGGGTTCACACACCAAAGCCCAACAACCATCAAACACTCCATAATCTTATCACCATATTCGTCACCTAGGCTCTGGTCAACTGCCTCGAGAATTTTACCATTTCCATGCAGTTCCCACACCCAATCCACCATTTTGACATCATTTTGCCGTGCATTGAGCTCAAAGGGCCTCCTCCCACATGCTATTTTCAATGCCACGACCCCGAAGCTGTAGACATCTGATTCCTTACTAGATTTTCCCGTGATAACACACTCTGGAGCCATATAAGCTCTAGTTCCAGCCAGAACAGTCGTCTCGACCTCTTCCTCGTGGTGGACCAGCCTAGCTAACCCGAAATCTCCCAATTTGGCATTGAAATTCGAATCCAACATCACGTTGCTCTATTTTATGCCCCTATGCACCACGCACTGCTCCCATTCTTCGTGTAAATAGAACAAAGCTAAGGCTAGGCCTTGCGCAATTTTGTACCTTATATCCCAAGTTAACAAACTTTTCGCCTTGAATAAATGAGAGTCCAGGCTTCCATTAGGCATGAACTCGTAAACTAGCAAGAGCTCGCCTTTATCGTGGCACCAACCCGTGAGTTTCACCAAGTTCCTGTGCCTCAACTGGCTAATGATTTTCACTTCGATGTGTACTCTTTTAGGCCTTGTTTGGACCCCCTTGACACTCTCTTAACAGCAACGTCAGAATTCATTTCCTTTGAAAATCCTCTGTAAACCCCGCCAAATCCCCCCGTTCCAAGTTTCCTTTCCTCTGAGAAATTTTCTGTCGCGATCTCCAATTCCTCATAAGAGAATTTCCTAGCCCCGGTGCCCCTTTTGAATTCATCATCCATCGATGGTTCTTTTGGTATTGGCTCGTCTTTTTTTCTCCACAACCCTAAAAAAATCAAACCAATCAAAACCAACACACCAAAACCAACGCTCAATCCCACCACCAATCCCGTCTTGTCGCCCCCTTTCGCGGCCTCTTTTCCTCCCTCATCGATTCCTAAAAGAGAAGTCGAAAATTCCCATTACTGGATGCTATTTTTTTCGTAGGCCGCCCCTGTTGAGCCAGAGAAACCAAAAGTAACCCACTCTGGCAAATGAGCACTTAGATCAACTAGGTAATAAAGATTCTGAAAAACTGCACCACAATTCTTAAAATAAGTGACGCTAAGGTTTTTGGTGCTAGCTAGAATCATACTTAATCTGGGCTTCATTTAGTATCCCATCACTAATATCATTCTCCCAATACTGAGATACTACAGACCTCATAGTGCTGATATTGATACCCACGTGATTGACGGGAAGACTGGTTTCCCGTGTGTTTCTGTAAGTATCGAATTCCACTGCAACAAATGTAGATGTTCCATTCTCATTAACCAGGCCAAGTCCACCGCCACCTGAGTCCGATGGAATGTTAGAACCATTAGGAGAAAGGAAAAAGGTAATCCCTTCGCTGTAGTTTTCTCCTACAATCAGGAAGGAGAAATTCGTGCTGAAGTCTGTGAGATTTCCCGTGGCACTGTCCCACAAGTGAAGGGGTTGGAAATAGGTGGCGCGGCCAATCTTATTTTGGAGCGATGAAGTGTTGGGGTTGTCATTTGGGTCTGGAGTGAGATGGATGCCATTGACGGAGATGTAAGCATCTCCGGTAGTGTTTATGGAGTTGAATGCCAATCAATTGTCCGGTCTTATGGATGGGAGACTGAATTCCAATGGGGTCGCAAAAGGGAATAACAGAAAGAAGAAGAAGGAGGTGATCATGGAAACAGAAAGAAGTGAAAGCTTAGGTGATTGGAGATGGATTCTTTAAGAGGTTATTTGATCATTGTGTTTGGTTTCACACTTGGAGTTGGTTCAAGCCTGCACTTTATAATAACACAATGTGAATGGGAGCTGAAATCCATAATATTCTTAATATTTTTAACAAGACCTGATGGCTGCAGTATTCTTAATATTTTCTACCTACTGAACAGATCATAATCGTAATTAAACTTAGTTGAGATGACAATCTCAAGTTCACAATCAAACGTTACCTATAGAGAACCTCATATTATTTTTTGTGGAATTCCTATTTTGGTATTTATTTTATATATATATATATATATATATATATAGGGAGGGGATCAAGGGACAAAACATTTGCCAACAAAATAGACACTAAATCCTAGCCATTAAAATGGATGGCTAGGATTAAAAATGAAAAGGCACACTCTCTCTCTTTTCCCATTCAACTCACGTGTTCTCCCACACACACACTCTCTCTCTCTCTCTCTCTCTCTCTCTAAAGTTCTCTGTTCTCTCTCACGCTCTCAACGCTAATCCCTCACGCTCATACAAAAATTCCCACTGTCGACGAGCATCTACCAGCACGTTCTAGCCTCCGGCAACAAATGAAATCCGCCTGAGTGCTCTCTATTTCTAGCAATTGTATCTCTATCTCACCCCTCTCTCAAAACCCCAATCCAAGCCCTAATTTTGGTGAGATAGCTCTGGCGACGTTCGCTTTTCCTGTGAATGTTATCGACGCTAAGAATCATTCATTGACTGAAGGATTAAGGTAATTTCTTGTTTTCGAATTCTTGGTGATGTAATTTTTGGGATTTCTTGTTTCAAATTGAAGGCTGCAATAGGCGATTAGGAAAGGACAAAGAAGGTCTTTGCACCAATCCCCTCTTTGAATAGCCTATTTGCCTCTTTGAAGGACAACTGCTATTGTTAATGGACGAGAAGTAGGAGGGAAGAACGGAATTCATGATAGGCTGTGAGGGAATGCCTTCTTACCCTCGGAGAATCAATTGATAGTCTTTTCGACAAATCCCCTGCTTGAGTCAGTGCATGAAAGAAAAAATTAAACCAAACAAAAACGATTCATGGCCAATATATTTTCGGATGAATACTCCACCGTTATTCACTTGAAGTGGATTTAAAAAGAACCACAGGATATGTTCCCTGGTCCACAACCATTAACTCCAAGGATTAGAAAATTGCATTTGCTTAATTGTTGTTCTTTATTTGGTCGTATTTTATTCCAATTATGTGATTGATGCTTTCAGTGCTTTGAACTACCTAGGCATTATTTTTTGGGTCATTGTGAATTGGGATCTCCTGTTGGATTGTAGTGTGCTTTTATATGCTAATTTTTGTTGTTGTTCTCATCATTGCACACAAGCAATAATATAGTTTATTGACATATGGTGTAGTTTATTGGGATTACATTAAAAAAGTTTGCTAGGATTACTTAATTTTTGTTGTTGTTCCCATCCTTGTGAAGGCTAAAAAATGGAAGAACCTTTTGAAATAAATGATTTTGAAGCAGATGAAGGGTTAAAAGCACCACCAAGTGGGATTTTTTTTGAGACAATTGAAGAAGCACGTAAGTATTATGAAGAATATGGTAGACAAAATGGTTTTTGGATTCGTACTCGGACTTCATGCAAAGGACGAAGCCGGTCGAATGAAGTGACTAGTATGCTATTTGTATGCGCAAAAGAAGGAAAGTATGTTGCGAAGATTGAAAACGATGGTGTTATGGAGGAGAATGATGAGAATGAGGAGACAGATGAAGATGGAAAAGGGATACCGAGGAAAAGAGCTAGAAGTTGTTCAACTGTTAAATGTGGATGTAAGGCTCATTTGTTGATTAAATATGACAAATGGAGTAGCAAATGGAAAGTAACAGTTTTCACCGATGATCGCAATCATCCATTAGTTACTCCATCTAAGAGAATGAGAATGAAGTCCAATCGACACATGCCCAAAGCAGTTAAGAATTTGACCGAAGCTTTTCATAAAGAAAATTTGGGAATTTCTAAAGTTACTTCTATTTTTGGTGGCGAACACATTGGGTTTGATAATAGAGATTGCTATAATCACTTGAGGAATGTGAGGCATAGAGAGCTAGATGGCGGGGATGCACAATCTGTTCTCATCTACTTTAGGAACAGACAAGCACAGAATCCACAATTTTTTTATGCAATTCAATGCGATGATAATGGGAGGGCGGTCAATTTTTTTTGGGTGGACTCGCGATCTCGCATGGCGTACCATTACTTTGGAGATGTGGTCACATTTGACACAACCTATCGAACAAACAACCTATCGAGTCATTCAAGATGCTTAGTACATGTGGTTTTTGATTGTGATACCGTCATTCAAGATGATGGTGCTAGGTGCCAACATGGTTGCGATATAGGTTTTTGATTGTGATACCGTTTTTCCCCGTTCCCATTTAATCTTTGTAACTTTTGGTTCAGTGATTAATAAAATTATTTCGCCGATCAAAAAAAACCTTAATGTGTTCTATTGACTATTGTCCGATTCTACGTTTAGTTGTGAATGTTGAATCCTTAATTTTCTTGCTATCTCTAAGTCCATCAGGATTTGAAGTAATTTTCACTTCCTGAGGATGTTTTTTTCTTGGTCTATTTTTTTGAAAATAGAAGCTTATATTGTTCTCTATTTTCTGTTACCTTTGAATTTATTCTTATGAAAAAAAATAGGAATACTGAGAAGATATAAAAAAATAAAATTTCCAACAAATTCCCCTACATGATTCCAAAAAAATTATTGTCACATGGAAAAATTAAAAAAAAATTTTTACATAATTTTACATCCATTATGGATCTCATTTTGTAGATTTTTTCAAGTAGATTTTAGAAATATAAAATTTATAAAAATTAAATTTGTAGAACAAAAGTTATACAAATTTTAAGATTTAAAATCAAAAAGAAGAGAGAGAGAGAGAGAGAACAGTTAGAGAATGTGAGTGAGAGAGAGAGAGAGAGGGGGGGGGGGGGGGGAGGGAAGTGAGAACACGTGAGTTGAATGGGAGAAGAGAGAGAGTGTGCTTTTTCATTTTTAATCCTAGCCATCCATTTTAATGGCTAGGATTTAGTGTCCATTTTGTTGGCAAATGTTTTGTCCCTTGATCCCCTCCCATATATATATATATATATATATATATATATAGAGAGAGAGAGAGAGAGAGTGTGTGTGTGTGTGTGTGTTTTAGAATTGAATTTGGAATAATCATGAGAGAGAGAGAGAGAGAGGAATTGATTTGGATCTTCTCAAAAAATGGCCAGTCTTAGAATCCTCGCCGTTGGATTCAAGGAACTATTCTATATGTATAAGATTCAAAAACTAAGCTTTTATTATATAGACTATAACTAGTGAAACGTATGTCACCATTGGTTAAATATTTCATGAACCGTGAAGCATACTATGATAGGTATTTCTGGTTCTCCTTCCGTCCCAATTTATTTGTTTCCTTTTTGACTTAAACATGTCTCAAATTGATTGTTCAATTTCAAAATTAATGGATTAGATTATGTAAATTTCTAAATCAATGGATCATATTTGGTTTCCTTAATAAGTTGAAAATCTGAGATTGGACAAACAAATCGGACAGAGGGGATATTATCTAATGTCTAGTCTTGTAATTGTAAATATATAAATTCTTTTATGGGCAAAGTCGAGGAATTTAGCTTGGTGGCGGCACCATTAATTAATATGTTCTTAGAATTTTCTATTTTCCATGGTAAACAACTGTAATATAAAAGAAATGAATTTAGAACGTAAACTTTGATACAATTTATGGATGGATAACGGGTCTTATGAAAAACAAATATGTAAAAGAACGTATTTTTTGGCTTCGTGTGTATTCTGATGGTTTGGGGGCTTTGATTGCGGAGTTGTGAAAATTTGGTGTTGATGATGTTTGGGGTTTGATTGTTTTTTTTTTTTTTTGCGGCCGTTGGTGTCATTTTTTGAGGTTTAATCACGGTGAAGAAGCTGGTCTATTTGTTTTAAAGTCGAACTGAATCTGGGTTTGGAATCAGATATTGGTTGTTAAGGTTGCAAGATTCATGTGAAGCAAAGACAGATGGCAATTTGGCGATCAATCATTCGTGACAGGATCAAGAAAACAGGGGAGCTGGAAATGTCAGATTATATGGTTAAATAGAAGGCATTTCGGTGATCTATCTATGATGGGGTTCTGGTGTTCTTGTATCTTTGTGTGTTTTGGGTTTAGGTGGATATCAGTTTGAGTGTTGTTGAGGTGCAGGTTGTGGAGTTTTTGGGTTCCATTCAACTTTTGTTGGATGTGATTATTCTTGTTTTTGTTCTTGGGTCTTTCTCTCTCTTCATGTATCAACATCATGAAGCGAGTGGTTTGCCTCTCTTTTTGCTTTCTCGATTTATCCTTTGTTGAGTTTCTAATAAATTTTTGCCGTTGCAAAAAAAATTGACAAAGATATTAGGGATGTAAGTGCTGCAAGAGGGAAAATATTTATAAAAACTTTCAGATACAAATTATCATGACATTTATAATTTTTGAGATAAAACTGATATTATTGAAAATTGCAATGGGGGCCCGTGCCACCACTGGTCTCCATGTGGCTCCGCCACTGGCAAAATCCACTTTGACCCCATATGATTTGGGTCATGTGCAGATACACCTTTTACATTCAAAAGTGTGCACATGATACCCTGTGGTTTGTGAAATGTACGCACATCCCCTGCTGTCATATTTTTTATCCATATTAACAGAATTTTGAATTTTGAATAAAAAATATAAGAGAAGAAATATCCTTTTGCACTTTCCTTTATCGTTTCCTTCAATCCTTCAAATTAGCGTTACCACCGTTGTTGCTGCCTTCTTCAATCCCTTCTCCCACCCACGCCACATCTTCCATCAACCATAACCGCACCAAATTCCCTCCAGCCTCAGATGCATTGCCCTTCTCTGACAACCGCCCTTCATTAAATTGCCCAGTATTTCAAATTTTTCAAAAAAAAGGGGTTTACTACAGCTTTTGTCGGTGGGGGAGAGGAAGAGAAAGTGGAGGGAGGGAGCGGAGGACAGAAAAAGAGGGAGGAGACAGAGGTGAAAGAAGGGGACAAAAGAAGTCTTTTAATGCTATGTATGTTAATATGGGCGGAAAACATGACGGCAGTGGTGTGGCTGCACAAGGTTGCACATTTCACAAACCACAGTGTGTTATGTGTACACTTTTGAACCAAACCACAGGAGGTCAAAGTAGATTTTGCCTCTTTTATCATAGAAGTAAATTTCACACTAGCAGTAAACGTAGTGTTTCTTAGGTGAACCACGTAAATTCGATGCTTCTATTTTTTGTTTTATGCATTTGTAGTTTTTGTTTGTTCTGTAGTCGTGGAAACATTAATAGCCAACTTGTTATGAGGGTGAAGAAGACGAGACAAGGAGTTTGGTGGATTGGGTCTGGGAGCTGTACGATAGGGGAAAGCTGCTTGGAGCTGTGGACTTAAAACTGTGTTAAAATTTCCGTAAGCACAAAATGGTAAGATTGTTGGTTCTTGGTCTCTGGCGTGCTCGACATGATAGCGAGCTCCGGCCCTTCGATAAGGGAAGCGATTCAAGTTCTCGATTTTGAAGCGCTCCATTGCCTTGTTTCCATTATCGTCGACACTCTCTATATCAGGAAGAGCACACCAAAGCCCAACAATCAATCTTTCCACTTCTTCCTCATTGAACTCTTCACAGGGTTTTAAGACAGCTGCTAGCAGCCTTCCCCTCCCGTAGAGGCCCCAAACCCGCTGCACCCAAACTCCTTGTCTCATTTGCTTCTCCCTTGTGACAAATATTCAGAGCCAAAGGTTTTCTTCGGGGGGTGGGTGGTGTGTTTACCAATTTTTCCTTCGATCGAAATCGACGGAGATTTCGGGAAACAAAGCCAACAACAAAAGTAAAGGCGAATGCGGCTTGTCTCCACAAACGGATTTGAGGTTCCTTGCCGTATTTCAGGACTTCACCGGAAAAGAAATGGCAAATGAATCAAATGCTATTTTTGGTGGTGATGAATTGACTCGTAAAAGAAGACCGTCACCCGCCAATCTTCAAGAACGGAATCGACCCATCGATTGGGCGGAATGAATTGATGGTTTATTGAAGTGGGGTGTAGCGGAAGAAAAATAACAAATGGACTTTGTTATTTTTTCAAGGTAGATTTACAATCAAAAAGGACGGATCCTCATTGAAAGCAAGAGAGTTAAGTTAATCCTACTCCTAGGAAGACAAAAATAAGAACAAAGTGTAGACTTTGATTTGTTGAAGGAGTTTACAATGAAGCCAAAAGAGGCTATTTATAGAAAATAAAATGTGCAGGAAATAACTTCCTAACTTCTCACTACTCTTCATCATCTTCCAAGTGTCCAAATAACTTCCCACAAACTCCAAAGTGTGTAGGAGCATGCCACTTGTCCAAATAACTCCTCTTCAACTTCAAAGTGTGTAGGGCAATGACAAGTGTCTTTTTAACTTCCAAATGTATAGGAGCATGCCAAGTGTCCTGCACTTTATTAAAATACAAATAAATAAAAACTAGTTATATATTATTAATACGAAATAATAAAATAGAGAGCATTTTCATAAACGCCACCTTTCAGTCGATCGACAGGCGGTGAAATATGGTACAAACAGGGTGGCCGCCACTCCTCACCTCCACCTCTCCCCTTCCTCCGGCCTCTCTCTTCTTCACCTCCTAGTCTTGTCGTGCTCCATTTGCGCTGCTTGTCCGGCCTTGTTGGGGCCGATCTAGTGAAGATTTGAAAATAGGATGGCTTGGCTTAGTTCATCCAGCAAATAAGCCGACGGATCCATTGCGGCGGCTTTCGGCAACAGCGTCCTTGGCTGGGTTTTTTTAATTTTCATGTCTCTTTTTGGTTTCGTTTATTTTGGATTTTGTTAGTTTGGTTCTCTCCCTTTAATAGGACTGGTGTTCTTTTGGTTATCTTTGCCATAGCTGAGGGTATGTGTTGCTCTCTCTCATGGCCGATTAGCTGGCAAAACCTGGTTGCGAGGCTTCAGTGGGTAATCTTGGGTAGCTAAGCCTCTTATTTGGTTATTTACTCCCCTTGGGACGATATCCAACTTCAATGTATATTCGGCTGTTTTCTAATATAATACAACTCCTACCATTTTGGCAAAAAAAAAAAAAAGGAATAATGTTGCATGCAAATGGTAGAAATTGAAATGTGAAAATCACTATTCAATCGCGGATATGCATGGACTATTATTGTTTATCTTATACAAGCAATAAACACTAATCAGGACCACCGTTTCAGCGGATCTAGTAAGTATTAGGCTTGTTGGTTTCTTTCAGTGGCTTTACAGGTCCCCATCAGGCGCCTTTCACGCGCAGGGCATGAGTTCGAATCTCATTGCCTTCGTTTTTCTTTGTATTATTAGTATTAATAATTTTCTTTTGAACAGTATTAATATTCAAATCTAATTTCTCTCGGTAGCACCCACATTCAAACTCAGCACCCCCAAAACCTTAAGCACTCAGGTATCACCGCATTACTTAGTTGCTTTAATTTTCATCCTTTATATTGCAACTTTATATATTTTTTGTAAGAGATCATAACTTTAAAAAAAAAAATGCGAATTATAAATTCTTATCCCAGCCTGGGACCGAAATGTTTAAATAGGAAAACACTTCGATATGTCATTTTTATTGGCTTACTCAACTAATGGATTTTAGGAATAGTATTTATAACACTACGGTTCCGTTCCGCTAAGAGAAATAAGTACTTATTTCAAATACATAAAGTCTAATGGTACAGATATAAAATCGGTACAAGTGGGCACAAATCCATTTTTGGGCCCATTTTGGGTCTAAAAAAAATGATCGGAACCGCTCATTTTATTTAAAATACTTTGCTTATGGTCCTTACAAAAAATAAGCTCAATCCGGTATCAGTAAAAGCGTTTACGAAACATCCAAACTTTGCTCTAGAATTCAGGCTTGAATTCTGGGACAAAGTTGAACATTTTGTAGGTCCCTTAAACGCTTGTAGAAGTAACCTCAGTGTTTCACTATATTTACTGAATTTCCATCCTAAAGTTAGTTTGTGAGAGGGACAATTTCGATCCATTAGATTGGGTAGATTGGATGGTTGAGATGGCAGGAAAAGGAGTATTATTTTGGAATCTTAGATACCTCCCCTCCCTTGTTATATGGATATAGGCAGAAATCAGTCCCTATTTCTAGTCCACGGTTGAACCAAGTTGGGTGTGAATGAGCTAAGGCTCCAAAAGTTCACAAACATTACTTCATTAAATTGGAGACATCTTGATCAGATTTGCAGCACATGTAGAATGAGGGCTGCTGTGATATGATAGATGCATATCCGATAATCTTCAACAACTTTGAACTGAATCAGTTGAGTTGAAGCTAGAAAAACATTTTATCGATCGTGTATTGTGTTTTTTCAACCTCATGATAATTTTATTTGAAAGTTTATTTGACTTACATTTTTGTAACCAAATAAGGGTCCCTATTATAATTTCGCCAAACGTCCTGAAGATATCAGGGCCGGCTTTGACACCAGCTGAAGTTTCAAGTAAGAAAATTGACAAATTGTGCCTTGGTCCAAGCATGCCATGAGAAACAAGGGACCGGTGAAATACACCTGGTGAGTTCTTTGATATCGCAAGCATGATGTTCTTCCAAATTCTTAAAATTTTAGGGCTGTAACATTTGCACCCACGAAAATACCAAATGAGAATCTCACATCATCGGATATTGCTTGCTTTCATTCCAGACAAATCGAAAACCTGTTTGGCTAGCAAACTGCTTCCGAAAACAGTTTCCCGACAAAAATTAGGAAAACAATTCACTTTCAGGCAAACACCAAGACGTCGGAAACTATTTCACACAAGAATGAAAACGTCGAGTATTTTCGAACATTTCATTGTCATTGCATCTGAAACCACGAAAAACGAAAACCCAAAACGACAACAATACCCAAGCAGAAAATACAACATATAATGCAAAACAAAAATAAAGAAAAACAGAAAATACAACATCCAACGGGAAACAAACAGAACAATTTCAAACTAGATCGACTTAGGTTGTAATCCCGTGGGGAGAGGAAAACGAAACAGCGGCAGGAGAAGGATCAGAAGGCAGCGACTTTGCAACACTGTTATTGCTATTGCCACTATAGCTTGAAGACTGAACTTGACTGCTGCTCCCGGATGCGTAGAACGATGAATTAGCATAAGATCCGAAAGAATTTCCCTGAGGACCAAAAGACAATGGAACTTCAAAAATCAGCACCAGAATTGCTTGCCTGATGGAGGGCCTTTGGACCCAATCCGGGTTCGCACACCAAAGCCCAACAACCATCAAACACTCCATGATCTTTTCATCATATTCGACACCTAGTCTCGGGTCAACCGCCTCGAGAATTTTCCCATTTCGATACAGTTCCCACACCCAATCAACCATTTTGACCTCATTTTGCTGTGCATTGGGCTCAATGGGCCTCCTTCCACATGCTATTTCAAATGCCACGACCCCGAAGTTGTAGACATCTGATTCCTTACTAGCTTTTTTCCCGTTATAAGACACTCTGTAGCCATGTAACCTCTGGTCCCCGCCACAACTGTGGTCTCGACCTGTTCCTCGTGGTGGACCAGCCTAGCTAGCCCGAAATCTCCCAATTTGGCATTGAAATTCGAATCCAACATCACGTTGCTCGTTTTTATGTCCCTATGCACCACACACTGCTCCCATTCTTCGTGTAAATAGAACAATGCTAAGGCTAGGCCTTGCGCGATTTTGTATCTTATATCCCAAGTTAACAAACTTTTCGCCTTGAATAAATGAGAGTCCAGGCTTCCATTAGGCATGAACTCGTAAACTAGCAAGAGCTCGCCTTTATCGTGGCACCAGCCCATGAGTTGCACCAAGATCCTGTGCCTCAACTGACTGATGATTTTCACTTCCGATGCGTACTCTTTTAGGCCTTGTTTGGACTCCCTTGACACCCTCTTAATAGCAACGTCGGAATTCATTTCCTTTAGAAATCCTCAGTAAACCCCACCAAATCCCCCTGCTCCAAGTTTCCTTTCCTCCGAGAAATTTTCTGTCGCAATCTCCAATTCCTCATACGAGAATTTCCTAGCCCCGGTGCCCCTTTTGAATTCATCGTCCATTGATCGTTCTCGTATTGGTAATGGCTCGTCCTTTTTTCTCCACAACCCTAAAAAAATCAAACCAATCAAAACCAACACACCAAAACCAACGCTCAATCCCACGACCAATCCCGTCTTGTCCCCCCCCCCTTTCCCGGCGTCTTTTCCTCCATCGTCGATTCCTAAACGAGAGCTATTAATCGCCCCTTCCGTGTCAGGCCCCCCCTGACACGGGCTCCCTCCTTTTCTCCCTTTTACCCTCACCTTCACCTGCTCTCTCTCTCTCACTTCAGTCTCACTCTCTCTTATTTTATTTTTTGTTATAAAATTTTAAATGTTTATAACTTTTTTTCAAGTACTTATTTTTAATAAATTTTATATTTTTGAAATCTACTCAACGAAACCTATCAAACGAGCCTAATACTGATGGTGAAATAATATAAAACAAAAAAACTATATTTTTGTGGTAGTTTAAACTGTCTAAAGAGATTAAAAAATTAAGTGTTCCAAATTTAAATCTTTTTGAACCGGTGGAAAGATTTTAGTTTTCTTATCATTTTATCCTAAATAGTCATACTTAAATTTTGACTCAAGGGCTCTCGTTGATTAAGCCTAAGAAAATCATAGAATCAAATATCTCTTAGGGTTAATCAATGAGAGCCCTAGAGCCAAAATTTAATTATGACCATTTAGGATAAAATGATAAAAAAATAAAATCTTTCCACCGGTTCAAAAGGATTGAAATTTGGAACACGTAATTTTTTAATCATATTATCTCTTTGTTTTTAATTTTTTGGGCCCAATATATTATCTCTTTATTTTTATTTTTTTCCTTTATTTTTTTTAAACTTCTATATTTGAGTTTTCAAGTAAACTATGTATGTTGAATCCACTTAAATTTACTTTATATTTCTCTGAACAGTTAATAATGCAAACTGAAATCAAACTTTATTTAATTATAATTGAGTATATAAAATCAATACATGAACATAAATAAATAACACTAATTTAGTCAATATTTCCGCCAAATTGTGGTCGTCATCCCGACAGATCTATCTGCATTACTTCGTACCACAATTGGAAGCATGCTTCATAAGGATGAGCCCATCCGTGTGCTTCATCTGATGCATTTGACCTCCACCATATGATGATGGATGGTACATGGTAATGAGGGTATAGGAAAACTTGCACGAAGTGATTGCCATTAATATGACCAATAGCTATATGTTTGGGCGCTGCGAATGGAACTGGATGGGAACTCAACGGCAAGTGAGTAAGACAACTCGAAGCAATCATATCGAATGTATGCAGTACAACGTTGTATGTTGATGCGATGACAAGTCCCAATGGTATAGAATCCATCCAATGTTCCTTTGGTGCCGATGGCTGAAAGCAACGAAATCTTTGTAGCACCTGGTATACATAATCACGTTATGGATAAAACTGAGCGTACAGCACCCAATTTTGTTCAATCTATTGCAAGTTTGAACTAATGGTCATAATTAAATTTTTTTGAACCAACGGGCAATTCAGACAGTTTTAGACAGTTTGCGAATTTGAACCAATGGTCATAATTAAATTTTTTTGAACCAACAGCCAACTTGGAATCAATGCTTAATTTTTTTAACTTTTTAGACAATTTATATATTTCAAAATATAGTTAAAAAATTAAGTATTCCAAATTTCAATCCGTTTGAACCAGTGGAAAGATTTTATTTTTTTATCATTTTATTCTAAATGGTCATAATTAAATTTTGATTCTACAACTCTCGTTGAATAGCCCTAAGAAAATTCTAGAATCAAATATCTCTTAAGGCTAATCAACGAGAGCAATAGAGTTAAAATTTAATTATGACCATTTAGGATAAAATGATCGGAAAACTAAAATCTTTCCACTGATTCAAATGGATTGAAATTTGAAACACTTAATTTTTTTAACCTTTTTAGACCGTTTATATATTTAAAAATATAGTTAAAAAATTAAAGTGTTCCAAATTTCAATCCGTTTGAACCGGTGGAAAGATTTTAGTTTCCTGATCATTTTATTCTAAATGGTCATAATTAAATTTTGACTCTAGAGCACTCATTGATTAGCCCTAAGAGATATTTGATTCTACAAGTCCAAAAATTCATTATGACTATTGAAGATAAAATGATAAAAAAAAACAAGATATTTCCACCGATTCAACCGGATTGAAAATCGGAACACTAAAATAATTTTAAAAAAAGAAAAAAAGAAAAAAGATACAGAGTACGTATAAACATTAGTATTAATTAAATAAATAAAAAATAACAAGAAAATAGGTTCGGATATTTTTGGGCCAAGCGGGGTATTTTCGTAATAGGAGTGAACCCGTGTCGGGGGGTCTGACACAGGGGGTGCCATTAGTAATCTAAACGGGCAGTGGAAAATTCTCATGACTGGATGCTATTTTTTTCGTAGGACGACCCCGTTGAACCAGAGAAACCAAAAGTAACCCACTCTGGCAAATGAGCTCTTAGATCAACTAAGTGAATACAACACTAAGGTTTTTGGTGCTCGAATCGTACTTTATCCGGGCTTCATTTTTTTTCCCCAAAAAAATACCACTCTCCCAAAACTGATTTTTCACAGACTTCATAGTGTTGATATTTATACCCACATGATTGATGGGAAAACTGGTTTCCCATGTGTTTCTATTAGTATCGAATTCCACTGCAACAAACGTAGATGTTCCATTCTCATTAACCAGGCCAAGTCCACCGCCATCCAAGTCCGGTGGAATGTTAGAACCATTAGGAGAAAGGAAAAAGGTAATCCCTTCGCCGTAGTTTTCTCCTAGAATCAGGAAGGAGAAATTCATGCTGAAGTCCGTGAGATCTCCCATGGCGCTGTCCCACAAGTGAAGGGGTTGGAAATAGGTGGCGCGGCCAATCTTATATTGGAGAAATGAAGTGTTGGTGTAGTCATTTGGGTCTGGAGTGAGTTGGATGCCATTGGCGGAGATGTAAGCGCCCATCTCCGGTAGTGTTTATGGAGTTGAATGCCAATGAATTGTCCGGTGTTATGGATGGGAGACTGAATTCCAGAGGGGTTGCAAAAGGGATCAACAGAAAGAAGAAGAAGGTGAACATGGAGACAAAAAGAAGTGAAAGCTTAGTAGGTCATTGGAGATGGATTCTTAAAAGGTTATTGATCATTGTGGTTTGTTTCACACTTGGACTTGGTTCAAGCTTGCACTTTATAACATAACGAGTGAAATGTATGTTGGAAAAGTCACCAGTCGTAGCCCTATTCCGTTTGGATTTTGTGGGTGATTTTTAAGATTAATGAGTGGAGAAATATAGAGAAAATTTATTAGAGACCGTATTCAGGAGTTTTGAAACCCAAAACGATCAAGGCCGATGATCTGAACCATGAAGCCTAATATGATAAGTGCTTCTGGTATTATCTAGTCTTGTAATCGCAAAAATTTGTAGTTCTTTTATCATAGTAAATTTCACACTAGCAGTAAACGTAGTGTTTCTTAGGTGAACCACGTAAATTCGATGCTTCTATTTTTAAATTGTTTAATGCATTTGTAAATTCGATGCTTCTATTTTTAAATTGTTTAATGCATTTGTAAGTTCGATGCTTCTATTTTTAAATTGCTTAATGCAGCACAACATTCTTATACGAAACTTTTTGCAACAAGAAACTAGAACGATTAATATTTGAGTTAGAGGTACTTCCTCTTTGAACAAACGAATTTGACAATTAATCTTGATTTTTCATTAATAAAAAACAATCATCTTGCCCTATGACTTACATCCTTATTTATATTGATATTATTCTACCATTAAAAAAAAACTAAGAAACAACTAAAATAATGAAAAGTTAAATCTAAGTCTTAAAAAACAAGAAAATAATATAAAGAAAATAGAATCAATCTAAATAAGAAAACCTAATATTCTAGACAATTGCTGTTAAAACGAAAATATTTCTGGTAACAAAATAATTTAAAATTTACTAGGAAACGCGAGTAGCTACTGTATAATTTGAAGTTAACTTTTTAAGTCTCGTGGTTAGGCTAAATGTAAGCAGGTTAGCTAGCGCGGGTCGTTAACAATTTTTGTTTTCATGATTTGTGCAGCAATTATATAAGCTTCCATTTAGTAAACATTACCAGCTAAATAGATGATTGGAGGAGTAACTGATTTTTTCTATTTGATGATGATGATAGTATCACATTGGAAGAATGTATCCGCGGTGTCTATTATTACCAAATTCTCCAAAATTACAAGCCTCTCTCTCTTGGACTAACAAGCCTTGCCATACTTTTCAAAATTACTATCATCATTGCTAGAGTTTCAATTTTCTTCGATGGCTGCCGCTAGCTGACTCTTAAGCAGTCAAAACTAACAACTCTCTCTCTCTCTCTCTCTCTCTCTCTCTCTCTCTCTCTCTCTACTATCATCATTGCTAGAGTTTCAATTTTCTTCTATGGCTGCCACTAGCTGACTCTGAAGCAGTCAAAACTAACAAGTCTCTCTCTCTGTTAAGCAGTCAAAACTAACAACTCTCTCTCTCTCTCTCTCTCTCTCTCTCTCTCTCTCTCACGCAAGTGTTCAAAGTCTTTGTTAATTGAGAGTCTTTGTTTATTTGAAGTCCTGTGATAAAGCATGCATATCTGTAATCGAATATAGAGAGCATTTTTTAACGGCAAAATTTTTTTTATTTATTTTGAAATTGTTACAAGACTAATATGAGCAAAGAAATAGCATTATGTTCAAAGAACAATCATCTACCCAAACTGATATCCAAATCTACGATTGGCAAGAACCCAATTAAGAACACTCATTTGGGCAAAAGCCCAAACACCCTATATGAGTGTAATAATACTCAAATCAGTACAAATTTAGCATAGTTAGTGTCAAAATGATGCTATGTCTTCGCATCTTCCACGCAAAACAACATTATTTATGTGGCTATGTAAATTAACTGGAAGATACAGTGCTTAATCACCAACAAGTTAGAAAAACAAGAAGGTAGTAGTAAGCAAACCATGTTTAAAAAGTCTATTGTGAGTTTCCTGCAGAATAAAATGCAGAGAAGTACTGAGTATGAAGTCTGGAGGAAATCAAACTGAGATGTAGTTGGCAAAACCAATAGATCGAAAACGTATTCCAATAGATCAAAAGGATGCCATGAGAAGAAAGAACTATTGCGTACTCCTTTATGAGTACATGGAAATTGGAAGCTTGGATTCCCATCTTCCAACGAAAAGCTTGTTGACATGGGGAACAAGATATAAAATTGCTCCAGGTTTGACCTTTGCATTGCGCTAGCTACACAAATAATATTAGGAGCACTGTGTGGTGCATAGGCAGGGGCGGAGCTATGTTGGGCCCCAGCTCCCCGAGCGTTCAAGTTTTAAAATTTTTATTTTGTACATACCTAATTTTGAATATTATTGATAATTATTCGTGTATAGCTACTTATAATCTTAATAATTTTGGTTCGATTTGATAAAAAAATCAATTATTTTACATTCTTATTTCTCAATTTCGCTCATAAATAAAAAAAATAAGCATGTGGCAGTTGAATTAGCCTAAAGAATCATTTTAATGTACAAATGTAGTGAATCGAAAAGCAAAAGCCTTATGACATAATAAGTATATGTTCCGATAAAAAAAAATATCTTTTAGGCCGGCACCCCCGGACTCAAAATCTTGGCTCCGCCACTATGCATAGGGATGTAAAATCAAGCAATGTGATGTTGGACTCGAATTTCAATGCCAAATTGGGATTTTGGGTTTGCTAGGCTTGTTGATCCCAAAAAAGAGTCACAAACAACAATGGCGGCAGCGACAATAAGATACATCGCACCGGAATGTGTCAGATGTCTATAGCTTTGAAGTCGTGGCTTTGAAAATAGCGTGTGGCAGAGACCATAGGGTGAAAGAAGACGAGACAACAAATTTGGTGGAGGGGGAAACTGCTTGTAGCTGCAGAATTAAAACTGGGTAAACAATAAGCACGAAATGGAAAGATTGTCGGTCCTTGGTCTCCGGTGCATGTGCACCCATCCCCATAGCAAGCTCCGGCCTTCCATAAGAGAAGCGATTCATCAAGTTCTTAATTTTTCAGGCTCCATCGCCTTGTCTTCCATCGGCGATGCCCGTGGCAATGTTTTCGACTCCGAATTTCATCTTCACCTCTTCCATTATCCAATGATGAATCCACTGTTTACTGTAGGGGTTCGATTTAGGAGGAAGGACCTTCGCCTGAACTTGTACTTCACTTCCGCTGCTCCGTTCCTCCGCCGATGGACCTGCAACAAGTCACTAAGGCTGGAATAGCCCTGTGACCCTCCGACGATCAAGTTAGATGTAAGGAGAGTTGCTTTTAGGTCTAGGGTTAGGGGAAGATGGCATACCTCTCAAAGATGAATATCCCTTTGTATTTATAGACCTAGGTTAACTTGGGCTCCAAGCCAGTGCGTGGAGGTCACGCTTAGGTAACCGCCCTTGGTGACATCATAGATGACGCCACGGGATAAGACGGTTACGAAGCACATGGGCAGATGATCCTTTTCGCCACGTATCGCTCATGGTCCCCTCCTGCTATGCTGCATTCTGCCAAAAGTCCCAAGCGGAATGTACACCTCGGTAACTAGCCGAAGTGTAAACAGGAGACTTGACTCCGAGCGAGTAAACAGAAAGATATACACAGGCCCATGTCAATATGAGGCCTCGGTTGATGGTGGTCCGGTTATATTACCGAGACGATTACCGAAGCCTCCACAATAGCCCCTCAAGTCCCTGGAGCGTTGCACCTCTGCTTCAGGGTCTTGATCCTATCGTATGAGACATCAGGCCTTGATCTTTCTTTTTAGAGAATAACCGAAGGGTGAAGTTGCTTCGGTAGATTTCGTTCAACCCGCGCCAGAGAAGAGCCACGTGTCAACTGTTGCCGAGATCTCAGAATCAAAAAGCTGCCTCGGCACGTGCCATGCCAGTTGATTGGTACGAAACGTCGCTTCGGTGACACGCGTCAACATGCCTAAGGTCCGAATATCCGGCGCCTGTCCTCAGTGCAGAGTCCTTGATACTAGCCGTTCGATGATAACACATGTCGATGATCTAACGGCTCAATGCACGACGCTTCGTTTCCCGCGCAGCTTTCCATCTCTATCAATATAAATAGGAGAGACAGAGGTGAGATCGTCACCCTTTCTTCTGCTTCTGAAGTCGAACCGCCGCCGCCGTATACTTCCAGCTTTCAGTCGAGATTTCAATCGTTTTGGTTGGGAGATCTTGCACAAACTTGAGGTATGTCGACCTTCTTGCTTTATTCTTCACGTTTTGACCATTGTTTTGAGTTTTTCGCTGTTTTCTTGCACTTGTTACGGCTGAGCAACCGCTCGCCACCGTCTGGTTCAAGGCGGCGCTGGGCTTCTCCAGCGTTGTTCACGCTATTACCGAGGTCTAAACTCATCCCGAGACCTAGATTCATCCCGAGGCCAAAACTCATCCCGAGACCTAGACTCACCCTGATCCCAAGGGAAAGGACTTCTGTTTTTAGAAATTCTTCCGAGAGGGAAACGCCTTTATAGGAAACGATTGTCCGAGGACTCCGGGGAGCGATGACCATTCCGCACTGAGCGCTAGACATTGATTTTTTCCCTGAGCACATAGCTAACGGGTTTTTGTATTCCTTTCCTTGGTTAGGCAGAAGCGAATGGTCATCGAGCTCTCTTCGGACAGTTCCGGTAGTTCAGGTTCTTCTCCTGTTGAAATTCCCGAGGACATTCGCCAGACACTTCGGGAGAGGGCATTCTTCCGGACTCCAATCGACTGCGTTGAACCATTTGAACCCTCGAGAGCTCCTCGTGAGGTGACGACGTTTGACTCCCAAGATATGGAAGCCCCAAGTACCTCGAACCAAGGTCCGGGTCCATTCGCCGATGCCCCCGAGGAGGTACGGGGACGCAGGAGGGCGATGAGGCCATGCCCATACCGAAATCAATACTTTGACGGCTCCTCGGCTTCTTATGCCGAATTTAAGAGGGTATACAGCGTTCCTCATGACGTTGACATTCGGATCTTACCGAACAGCGACCCCAAGGACCTTCCACACCGGGAGGGAGCACTCATATTCCCCTTGATGGCTATCACAGAGGGGGGCGTTAGATTCCCCCTTCATCAGTTTGTCCGAAGGGTTCTCCGAGCTCTCTCCCTCACGTCTTCTCAGCTGACGGTGAACTCCTACCGGATCATCACGAGCATTATAGAGCTGAGGAGACAATATAACCTGACGTTCGGACTCGAGGAGCTTTTCGGTGTATACCTCGTTGGAGTTAACCGGGAGAGCGACCGTCACTACCTCTCATGTAGGACGGGATACGACACCTTCCTTATCGACCATCTTCCTGACTCGGAAGAGTGGGCGAGTATTTATGTGTCGGTCACCGGGAATTTTATGTTTGGACCTGGGGAGAGCGCGGACACAGCCACCACAGTTCAGTTCGAAACCGGGGCTCCTGGTCGGTAGAAACATCTTCTTAGCTTTATTATGTTTGCACATTTTTCTTTCCTCATTGTATACTGATTCTTCCATTCTCTATCTTTCAGCCGAGGGCATCGTTGCAGAGCTTCGGGCAAGAGCTAACCGAGCGCAAATAACAGCGGCCTACGCAATCCCTATCACGAGTCGGTATGCACCCGATCTGCTCGGATACAAACCGACTTACACCGGTTATTTGAAAAAGAAGCCGAGGCAGCAAGGAGTTTCTCGAGGGGGACGAGGACGTGGCCGAGGAAGAAACCAAGGAAGAGGAGAAGGCAGGAGAGGAGGAGCCGGGGCGACAGAAGACGAAGTTGGTGAGTCTGTTCCCCGAGGCGTGATCCGGGAAGAAATCGACCGGGAGACCCCAGAAAGGACGGGACTTAGTGGAGAGATGACCGGTCGTGGAAGGGAAGTGCTCAACCTTCGGCGCCAAAGGCCACGAGGGCGGGGTGCTGGCGTCAGGGTTGGCTCGCCGGGGACCGGAACCTCGAGGGTGATCCCTGTTTCTCCTCAGGAGCCGCCGGAGAAAAGGGCTCGCACCGAGGAAGAAGGCTTCGGACAAGGGAGGGGCGGGGAGCCGATCTTGATAGATGAAACAGGGGCCCGAGGAGATGAGGGGGATGTGGAGAGCCGGGGGGGAACCGAGACGAGGACTCGCGTTCCGGCGAGGGAGGTCCCCTGGGCCCCCGAGGTTCGTCACTACTCGGGGCGCCTGATTCATCATGCTGATAGCGCGTCTTCTAACATTGGGACGGCGTTTGGGCTGCTTCGGTCGTGTATTCTTCCGAAGGATGCCCGAGCTGTTGAGGGGTGCACCGTGGATCTGACAGGAGAGATAGCGCAGGCACTTCTGAAAGTAAGTTACTTCTGAAAGTTTCTTTTCTTACTCCTTCGATCGTTTTATTGGAATTTTGATCAATTTTAATTGTGTTGGTAGGCCGGCGCTCGGGTGCTCGCTGTGAACGAACAGTGCCAGGCACGGGAGCAGGAGATGGAGCTGCTGAGGAAGACACTTGCTCAGAGAGAGGACGACCTGAAAGTGGCGAGGGAGACTTGTGACCTCTACCTAGCCGACTTTCAGCGGTGCGACCGGGAGCGGGTTCTTGCCGAAGCGAAAGCCAAAAACGCTGAGGAGGATGCTGACACATTGAGGGCTGCTGGGGCTCGGGAGGTCGAGTTTGCAAGGAACAAAGGCTACGATGAGGGCTGGGATGCTGCCGGAGTAGAATATAAGAAGCAGGTCCGGGAGATAGAAGCCGAGCTCTTCAGGGATCGGTTCTTGGACGGACTTCGGTACGGCCACGAGGCCTTGATAAGCAAGCTTACTCTGCCAGAGGGTTCGGAGCTTCGAACCGTGCCTGAGCCCCCTCCTGAAGAGCTCGTGCTACCGGAGGAGGAAAACGAGCAGGTGCCGATCCAGGAGCCCCAAGCGACCGAGGAGCCAGCTGACCTTAGTGCCCCTGTTCCCTGATGAAGCGTAGGAACTTTATATTTTGTAACTCTGAAAAAGTACTTTAATTTTTGCTTGAATGGTCGGTTTACTGGACGGCTCCGGACATTTGGAGTTTGCCGTTCCAGGGATTGTAATTGTTTGATACTTGAAGCAGTACCCCTTTTGTTTATTGTTCGTGAATGAATGCTCTTCTTTTCTTGAATGTTTTTATCTTTGAAATGCTTGTTTGATTGGTTTGCTCCTTAGGTTATGATGCCCCTGCTTCGGTGGGACTTAAAAAGTTTGTAGAAACAAGTTTAACCGAAGCGTTAACCGAATCGTTTTGCCAAGCATAAAAAAGATGTTCAATCAAGAAAAAGTGACTCGTTCCGAAGCCCCAGCTTAGTAGGACCGAATCAGAACCATTCATTGTAATGAACTTTTGACATTGCACGCCCCTGCTGATTAATAGAAATGAGCTTATCGAGCAGGCGCGGGATTGTATTACTGCTAGGGACGTAGGCCGGCGTAATGAAGTGGTATGGCTTCTGCCATAGGTTCGTGACGCGGCGAGTCCGAACAGTGAGAAATTGCTGATGGGTCGGTGTAAGGGGCTCGGAGAAAAAGGCCGAGTATCCTTACAGCGAGTGACCAGAAATTTAGACGACCGAAGAGGCCCGGGCGACTTGGTGGGGATTTTTCTCCGAGGGTATCACCTATGGGAGAATAATATCCCTGAAGTCGGTATAAAATGGTCCGGGCAAGAATAGGCCAAGTATAAGTAATTTAAACAATCAGTGTACGAATAGTGCCAAAGAGCATTCTCATTAAAACTCGGGGTATTGTCAATACATAAGCAGATTGCTTTCAAAACTTTCTTAAAAGAAAATGCAACGTAATAAGGACAAAACGGGCTTCGGTGGCCGAGCACTATCCGTAGAACTTCTTCAGATTGTTGGCGTTCCATGACTTAGCAATGGGGGAACCATCCAGTTTCTCCAATTTGTAATTACCCGAACCGAGGTGCTTGAGAACTCGGTAAGGACCCTCCCAATTGGGCATTAACTTTCGCTTTTTGGACTTCTCCACCACCTTTTTCCAAACGAGATCGTCAGGCTTAAACGACCGGAGGCGCACGCTTCGGTTGTAACCCTTTGCAACCTCCTGTTGGTATGAAGCGAGCTTTATCCTTGCGTTGTCCCGTTCTTCTTCGGCTAAATCTAGGTCCGAAGCAATGGTGGTGTTGTTGACCGACTCATCAAAATTTTCTGTTCTCATTGTTGGGAGTCCGACTTGGAGTGGGATGACCGCCTCCATTTCGAATGCCAAGGAAAAAGGTGTGCGACCGGTTGATCGCCGAGGCGTCGTACGATAGCCCCAGAGTACCCTGGGCAGCTCTTCGGCCCACTTTCCTCGCCGTGACTCGAGTCGTCGCTTTAGCCCGGATGAAATTGCTTTGTTTGCCGCCTCAGCCTGTCCGTTGCCCTGGGGGTAAGCCGGAGTGGACGTGTCCCATTTGATACCGTATTCGTCAAGCAGAGCCCGGTACTTCTGTCCTGTAAACTGCCCTCCATTGTCAGTAATTATGGCGAACGGCACACCGAAGCGTGAGATGATGTTGCGCCACACAAAGCGGATGACGTCTGTTTCTTCGATGGTTACCAGGGGCTCGGCCTCGACCCATTTCGAGAAATAATCTGTTGCGGTTAAAAGGAACTTGAATCCACCCGGAGCGACTGGGAGCTTTCCAACGATATCCATGCCCCATTGGGAGAAGGGCCAGGGGCTGGTGAGAGGGCTCAGGTCCCGGGCCGGCTGATGGATAATGGGAGCGAACATCTGGCACTTTTTGCAACGCTTGACGAACTCTTCAGCGTCCTTCTTCATTGTCGGCCACCAATATCCCTGAGTGAGGGCTCGGTGGGCGAGCGATCGTCCACCGGAGTGACAACCGCTGTCACCGGCGTGAAGCTCTTCGATAATGCCCGGAACTTGATGTGGGTGTGCAACCAATAAGTACGGCCCGGTAAACGATCTTCGGTAAAGCTTGCCGTTGGGATTGAGCCAGAAGAGGGCAGCTTTATTGCGGAGTCGGTGGGCGTCCTTTTTGTCGGTGGGAAGGGAGTCTTCCCTTAGGTAAAGGACGATTTCATCCATCCAGCTCGGACCGAGCTCTATGTTGAGTACTTCCTTCTGTAGGTCTTCGAGTTCAAAACTGGGCTTGTCAATAGAATTGAAGGAAATGGATCGGTGCCCAGTGCATGAGAATGCCGAAGCGAGACCTGCCAGGGCGTCGGCGTGGGCGTTCTGTTCCCTTGAAATATGCTCGACTCTGATTGCTTTAAAGCGTTGAATGAGCTGGACAGCGGCGCTTAGGTAGGTACGCATGCGGTCATCCCGAGCTTCGTATTCTTCAGAGAGTTGGTTAACCACCAACTGGGAGTCGCTGTAAACGACGAGCTCTTCGATGCCAATGGCTTCGGCAGTCTTGAGTCCGGAGATTAACGCCTCATATTCGGCCTCGTTGTTAGAGGCTGGGAAATTGATGGAGAAGGAGCTTTCGTGCAAGACACCGGAGGGTGAGAGAAGAACGACGCCCGCACCTGCGCCTCGGCTGTTGGATGCGCCATCGACGTACATTTTCCATACATCTCCGTGAAAGAGCTGCCAAGCTGTGCTAGGGTTGGCCTGGAGTACTGCTTCGGTGCTCGGTGGGGGTGCCGAAGCAGATACGTTGGGCGGTGTAAGCTCTGCGATGAAGTCAGCCAGAACCTGAGCCTTTATTGCTGTCCGAGGCTGAAAGTGGATTTCGAAATTGGCAATCTCAACGGCCCATTGTGAAATTCGGTTGGAGAGATCGGCCTTTCGGAGAAGAGATTTGAGGGGGAACTCGGTCAGGATGATGATGCGATGAGACTGGAAATACGGGGCAAGCTTTCGGGAGGCTGAGATTAGGGCGAGCACGAGCTTCTCCAGGGGGAGGTAGCGCGTCTCGGCGGGAGTCATGGTTTTGCTGGAGTAGTAGATTGGCTGGTGCTCCCGACCCTCCTGTCGGACGAGCACCGAGCTGACGGCGTGCGGGGAGACAGCTAGATAGAGGAACAGGTCTTCCTGGTCCCTTGGAGTGACGAGGAGTGGAGCCGTGGAAAGATACTCCTTTAGTCGCTGGAGCGCTCGGTCACATTCTTCTGTCCAGTTGAAGCTTCGTCGGCTGCCCTTTAGTAGAGCGAAAAATGGCTGACATTTGTCCGAGGAGCGACTTATAAACCGATTCAGAGCAGCAGCCATCCCGGTTAGACGCTGAACATCGCGCTTGTTGTGGGGAGCCGAGAGCTGATCAATTGCTTGAATTTGGGAAGGATCGGCCTCAATACCGCGCCGGGAGACGAGATGGCCGAGAAATTTGCCGGAGCTGACGCCGAAGACACATTTCTCGGCATTGAGGCGGAGTTTGTGGCGCTTTAGTATCTCGAAGACTTCGGCAAGGTGGGTTAGATGATCACCGGCACGAAGACTTTTAACCACCATGTCGTCAATGTATGCCAGCATAGTGTCGCCCAGTAATTGCTCGAACATCTTGGTTATCATTCGCTGGAAGGTTGCTCCGGCATTTTTCAAACCGAAGGGCATTACGAGGTAACCGAAGATCCCGTGGGGGGTAATGAAGGCGGTGTTCTCGATATCGCCTTCGCTCATGGCGATCTGGTGGTAGCCCCGGTACGCATCCAAAAAGCTGAGTCGCTCGTGGCCAGAGGTGGCGTCGACAAGCTGGTCGATTCGGGGAAGAGGAAAGAAGTCCTTCGGGCAAGCATCGTTAAGGTTGGAGTAGTCGACGCAGACACGCCATTTGCCATTTTTCTTCTTGACTACGACGGTGTTAGCCAACCACTTGGGGTACTGGACCTCTCTGATTGCCCCAGCGTTTAGGAGTCGGTTGACTTCTTCAATGACGGCCTCGGAGTGAATGGGAGAGGACCGTCGTGCCTTCTGTACGACCGGTCGCTTGGCTTTGTCGATGTTGAGCTCGTGGCAGATAAAAGAGGGGTCGAGCCCCGGCATCTCGTAGGGAGTCCAGGCGAACACTTCAATGTTTCGGTTGAGAAAAGCTACCGTCTCGTTCCGATCAGTGTCACTAAGTGAGGAACTGACAAGGAAGAAGCGGGAGCCGTCCTCGGTGATTGGGATTGTGGCCACATCTTCGACGGTTTTGTCGTCGGGGGATCTGCCGACGTCCTCCAAAACTGGGGCTTCTGGTGCTTCAATGAGATTCACCCGGGGGGTCTGCTTGGTGCTTCGGACAGCGTTGACGTAGCACTGCTTGGCCGCGGTCTGGTCTCCGTACAGGTCTTCCTGGTGCCCGTTAGTGCCGATGAAACGTACCACTTGGTGATAAGTGGAAGCAATCGCTTTAAGCCTATGCAGCCAGGTTCGACCGACAATGGCGTTGTAAGGGCCAGGGACGTCGACCACCACAAAGTCTATTTCAAGCGTTACCGAGCCGGCACGGACAGGAAGAGTGATCATACCGATGGGCCAGACAGGAGCTCCGTTGAAGCCGATAAGGGGAACTTCGGAAGGACGGAGGTCGGTCTCGGGAATCTTTAGATCCTTGAAAAGGGAGTAGTACATGACTTCGGCCGAGCTGCCCTGGTCTACGAGGACGCGACGGACATTGAAATTTCCGATGCGTAGCGTGACCACGAGGGCGTCGTTGTGGGGAAGTTGGACACGGTCGAGATCCTTCTCGGTAAACGTTATCGTCCATTTGGAGCCGTCGTCGGTTCTTGGGCGCTTCGGTTCGGGGCCAACTATCATGACCTGCTTGGAGGAGGAGGCTTCATTCAATTCTGCCCGGATGACTCGAGCGGCTTCGGGGTTCAAGGGACCATGTATGACGTTGATTGTCTGTACCTCTTCCTCGGTATGTGATTCGGTCCTCTGTGTCCGAGCCGTCGTCTTCTCGTGATCGATGAAGTTTCCGAGGTGGCCACCAGCAACAAGCTGTTCCAAGTAGGCCTTGAAGGGCTTGCATGCTGTGGTGAAGTGACCTTGCTCGC
Source organism: Rhododendron vialii (assembly GCF_030253575.1). Taxonomy (NCBI): domain Eukaryota; kingdom Viridiplantae; phylum Streptophyta; class Magnoliopsida; order Ericales; family Ericaceae; genus Rhododendron; species Rhododendron vialii. The sequence goes on from NC_080567.1 coordinate 33,080,055, forward strand.
TATGGTAGCTGCATCGAACGATGGGATTCTTGATTTTCCCATTTTCGGTTCCGAGCTTTTGATTGGGGAAGGAGAAAAAAGGCTGATCCTTCACTTGATCAATGATCCGGTAGATGGGAATGGTGAAGACGGTCTTTTCGGCGTTGAAGTCGCTTGGCTTCGGCCCCCTCCTCGGCGACTGCTTGATCGTGTTGACCTGTTTCTTCGAGGTTGAGACAGGTGCGGGGGCCGGTATGGATACCGAAGTGTTCAACGCTTTTGAACTTGTAGGCTTCCCGATGCCTCTCTCTGCCTTGGACTCGATGAGCTGACACCAGTTCTCGATTCGAGTCATAAGGTCCTTCATAGAGTTCGGCTTATGGCGAGCGAGGTCGTCGTAGACTTGCTCGTCCTGGGATGTGAGACCGAGCTTGAATCCTCGGGCAGAGATGACACCGTCGCAACCTTCTATCTCATTGAACAACTCCCAATAACGGCCGGCGTACTACCGAAGCGTTTCGTCGTTCCTCTTACGGAGGGCTAAGAGGGAGTCGATCTCCTTCTCGTGCTTGTTGCTCGTTACGAACCGTGCCATGAAGGCGTCACAGAGGGAATCGAACGAGGAGATTGACCGAGCCGGGAGTTGATTGAACCAGGTGAGGCCCAGGTTGCCGAGGCTTGCTGGAAACACTTTGCACAGGAAAGCATCATCCGAGGGTTCATTCCGAAGAAATAGAGACATGACGGTTTTATACTGGACCAGATGAGTGTACGCCTCGGTCTTGCCGTCATATTTTGCGAACTTGGGTTGGGAGAATCCTTTGGGTGGGGTAACCGAGTCGATCTCTCTTGTGAATGGAGAGGTCGAGAGTCGTGCAAGTCGCGCATCGCGATGAGGTCGGATCGAACGGTCGGGGCCGTCTGGACGCTCAGTCGCTGTACGCTTCTTGGGGACGAGTTTGTCCAATCGTTCGTGCTCCTTTCTCTTTGGATCGATACTAACCGTTTTTCTGGGAAAACGCTCCTGGCGATGATGTCGGTAGCTATCCCGAGCGGAAGCCTCGAGGCGCTCGGTGACCGGGCTCCTGCTGTTTGCAACGCCGGGGTGCGAGACGATGGGACTTCTGGCTCGGGGGCCCTTCAGGCGCTCCCGGTATCCTCTAGTCTGGATCTCGACAAGGCCGTCATCTCCCCTGGATGCCCTTGTGAGGCTAGGGGTAGATTCCCGGCATGTCCTGCCCACAAGGACGGAGTGGGTGGAGGAGGCAGAGACGCTCCCACCACCGAGCCTGTCAAAGGCCGATGGCCTCCTTCGAAGTTGCGCAGGAGAGCGAGAACGGTCCCTGCGCGATGTTTCTTTTGGGGCTCGTGTGTCCACCGGTCTTGGTGACTCAAGACGATCCTTGACTGAAGGACGGGATCTGTGCTCTAGCAGGTGACCGGCTTCGTGACTGCGTGGGGGGGTGCGACGGTTTGTTCTTCCGCCGCGGCTCCCGGAGGAATGAGATGGGGAGATGAGGAGGTGTTTGATCTCTGCCAACTCGTCTCGGACGTGTCTGTCGCGGTCTACAACCGTCGTGAGATCATCGATTTTGCGCTCGAGATGGCGGATGTAGGAGTGGAGCTCGGAGGATGGGCCTGCGTCTGGAGCTGATGCTCCGGCGCCAACTCCGATGGATATGTGGTTCTTTCCATGGGCCGCCGCTCCTCCAGAAGCCAGGCTGTGGTCCACGAGGGAACCGAGCCCGTGGGCGGTACCACCGTGATGTGCGTCGTCGATCTCCACCATGTTTGATTCTGGATGTTTTAACGGAGCAGATGGGGGGAAGTGAAAGTTGAAAGGATGGCTAGGTCCCCAGCGGAGTCGCCAATTGTAGGGGTTCGATTTAGGAGGAAGGACCTTCGCCTGAACTTGTACTTCACTTCCGCTGCTCCGTTCCTCCGCCGATGGACCTGCAACAAGTCACTAAGGCTGGAATAGCCCTGTGACCCTCCGACGATCAAGTTAGATGTAAGGAGAGTTGCTTTTAGGTCTAGGGTTAGGGGAAGATGGCATACCTCTCAAAGATGAATATCCCTTTGTATTTATAGACCTAGGTTAACTTGGGCTCCAAGCCAGTGCGTGGAGGTCACGCTTAGGTAACCGCCCTTGGTGACATCATAGATGACGCCACGGGATAAGACGGTTACGAAGCACATGGGCAGATGATCCTTTTCGCCACGTATCGCTCATGGTCCCCTCCTGCTATGCTGCATTCTGCCAAAAGTCCCAAGCGGAATGTACACCTCGGTAACTAGCCGAAGTGTAAACAGGAGACTTGACTCCGAGCGAGTAAACAGAAAGATATACACAGGCCCATGTCAATATGAGGCCTCGGTTGATGGTGGTCCGGTTATATTACCGAGACGATTACCGAAGCCTCCACATTTACTACTGAGGCATCCAAATGGATAGTTAAAGACGTTCCCTCATGAGCACAATCCCTTTTGTGTTTGATTTTGTTTTTAGGAAGTGGAAAATATTCTATATCCAACCTAGGACTTCTTTTTACCACTAGGTTGGAGATCCCGAAGTGTAAATATTTTTGAACTAGCAATGATTTTTGTTGGGTTAATGATTATTCTTCCCAAAGACGAAGGAGAAATATGATCTCTTTTTACAACCTCTGCGTGTGTGCATATATACGAAAATACCATGCATCACATTCAAGCTAGAGAGACAAAGATCGAGATACCTGGATAGTAAAAAGCAATACCGGGATCGCAATTTCAAAACACAACGTTAAAATCAACAGTATCTAAATCTAAAGCCGTTCGATACACGTTGACACACGCAATTTCATGGCTAAATCTCGTCTATTTACTGACCGCTTTACAGCCGAAACGGTTTAAGGGTGGAACCGCGGAAGTTAACCAGAATCTTGACCGCTGATAGTGAAAGGGTTTGGCAACCCGTCCAGTCCTTCCAGTCCATGTGTTAGTTTTGTATTCGTGGAAAAATTAGACTGGCCTCTCTGAGGTTTTCAATAGTAAATAGTATTGAATAGGGTCCGGAGAATAGGTCCGGCCTCTCAGCAGTTCAATGGCTTGAACTGGACGAGACAGTTTAGATTGGGACAATCCATTGGTAGATTTAACAGTTCGGATTTTCTCACACTTTTACCGGTAAGAATACACTATCACCGGTAAAAGTGTAAAAATACATTCAAACCACTGATTGCAACGAATGAACGGTTCCAATCTGGACTGTCTCTTCACATGGACCGAACAGGATCCATTTCCTATTGAATATAGTAGCCTCATCATTGTAGTTCTGAAGAATATTCACTTTGTTTGGTTGAGGTTTTAGAAAGTTATTTTTGAAAATTGAGTGGTAATGAGCGGAGAGAGATAGAGAGAAAAATTTATTGAAAATTGTGTCGAGAGTAAAAGTTACTCTCAAAATGGTAAACCAAGCAGAGTGATTGTCTCTCATTCCTTACTTTATATGATCTAATATGTTGAATCCCTTCTGTTAACTCCCGTTTGTTTAGTCCTGAAAATTTTAGTCAATCCTCAACCTTTTATTTGTATTGCCTATTTGTACCCCTTAGCTAAGGTTGGCAACAGGGCGGGGTGGGAGTGAATACCACTGTCCTCCCCGAACCTATATTCAGTCCCAGTTCCCGCCTTGATCTTAACTGGTAAATTTATTTAATGACCCTCCATCCCCGTCCCAAACGGAGAACAGAAGTTCCCGTGGGAAATCGGGGATATGTACCTAAACAAAAAAATCTTGCATTGTGCCACGCAATTTCCTAACGAAATCAAAAAGCACAGAATAGGTACTAACCATTCACAATAAACATCCTTCGCCTTTGTCATCCAAAGGAAACATCCATAACATTTGCCGGCGGAGATTCTAGACACAAATGTTTGGGACACAGAACGTGTTCGAAATTATTCAATTTCACACAAAGTTCACACTTATTCCATGCAGGAGAGAGATCAAGGAGAGTGCTTCGTTTTAATTTAAGTAACAACATTCTTATAGAATATATCACGTAGGAGAGAGAGTCAAGGAGAGAATTTCGTTTTAAATAATTAGGTAATTAGATTCTGATAGAATATAGGTAGAAAGATTGTTATTGGAGGATATGGGTCTTGTCCACAAAGTGATTGAAGAATTGGAAGGTGAGATGGTTCTGTCAATCTAAAGGCAGCACATGCATGTTATTTCCAATGTGGAGTGGAGGAGAGTGAAGAGTCAGCAGACAGCAATCATAGGCCACCTCTACCTCTATGGGAAATTGAAGGAGACAATTTTTCATCCTTAACGCGTCTCACCGCCTTGTCGGTTCCAGCCTAATTTTCAATTCTACCCTTTTCCATTCTTAAGCTAATTTCCATTACGTACGACAACAGCGTTTCTTCCATTCTTAACATACTTATTAAAGCAAGGCCTTCTTGCTCTGTCCCCTCTCTCTCTCTCTCTCTCTCTCTCTCTCTCTCTCCAATTCGTTCATTTCTGGCTTCGGATCTGATTATCCCCAGGTCTCAATTATGGCTGAGAAGGTTTGTTTGTAAACACCATTTCCCTCTAACTCTATATACATAAATACCACACGAGATATATAGTTTAGCTTTTTCTGTGGTCGTCGATTAATTGCTTTCTTTAGCAATATATATACATATATATAGAGAGAGTCCTTTTCAGGTCCGGTCGTCCAGATTTTCTTATGATCCGAATTTGTGTCTTAGCTCCCATTTTCGAATCGATTTACGATGATCCGAGCTGCTCAATGTGTTCAAAACGTGATTTTAAGGGTACCCGCTAGAAATCAAAAAAAAAAAGACTGGGAAGGGCTTGATCTGAGCAGTTTTTTTCTGAACCGTTCAATAAAAAAAACTGCTCGGATCAAGCCCTTCACGATCATTTTTTTTGGTGATTTCTCGCGGGTACCCTTAAAATCACGTTCTGATCACATTGAGCTGCTTGGATCATCGCAAATCAATCGAGAAATGAAAATCCGGACCATAAGAAAATCCAGGCGAGTGGACCTGAAAATTTCTATATATATTCTTTATTTTGTTCATTGTCTTCTCCACCAATCCTGAGTCTATTTCTTCTCAATTATACATCTCCTATGATAGACCACTGAGTTAATATCCCCTGCTTCCGTAATATCCCCTGCTTCCAAGCAGTGCTGTTCACAGGGACGGAGGGAAAGGGGGGCACGTGCCCCCGCTCAAAACTAAAATAATTTTGTTACATTTTTGTATATTTTGCATAATTATAAAATTAAATGTGCTACTACACATAAACAAGTGCATATATCTTGAAAATATACATATAAAACTAGTTTATGTTTCAATTTCGTCATATGGGTGCATTTATACTTGTTGATTTCCAAACTATTTGTCTACTTGGATCGATTTTTTCTTAATTGTACTTATTTTCGATTCTTTCTTAATTGTACTTATTTTTAACCGTCTAAGAGCAATATTTTAAAATAATTTCATTAATAAAACTATATCGGTCATTCTAAAACTTGTTGATGTTCATGTAAAACATACTCTCAAATTTTGTCTGAGATTTTGTGCTTATTTTTATATAATTTAGGTGAAAGTATGTGTTATATATTTTTGTAGTTTGTATTGCATGCCTTAATTATGTAACAATCTTATTGTGGTTAACTAAAAAAATAAATTTTCGCCACTATGATTAACAAGGTGCCCCCACTAAGCAACATTTCTGAATCCGTCCCTGGCTGTTCATATGTAACTCTTGTATTTTTCTTTTCAATCGTGTAACAGGTTACAACAATGGTGCTGAAGGTGGACCTTCAGTGTCCTAGTTGCTACAGGAAGATCAAGAAAGTTCTTGCCAAATTTCCCCGTGAGACCCGCACCTATTATTATTATTATTTATTCATTATTTCTTTATTCATACCACCGGCATATTTATCGAAGGGAGAATGATTTTTACACTTCTTTTCTTGCTTTCATTCACACGAAACAACAAATAGTACAAAATTATTATCTGTACATAAAAATCAAATAAAGAGGTAAGAAGAATTTGATGCATTTACGTGAATAAAGATGGGAACAAGAGTACAACAAGATAAAAAGTAAGTAAAACAACTACTATTTGCTTTTCGATATTTTCTAAACATTTCGTATAAGAAACTGACTTTTGTTCGATGTCAAACTTTTGGGGACAAATTATAGAAATTCGAAGCCAGGCTTACGACGAGAAGCAGAATACGGTGACGATCACTATAGTATGCTGCAGCCCGGAGAAGATTCGTGACAAGTTGTGTTGCAAAGGTGGGAAAACAATCGAGAGCATTGAGATCAAACATCCCCCTCCCCCCCCGCCCCCTCCCCCTGTTAATGTATCGGTTCTGGTATGTTGTGGGCCATGTTACAAGGGTATCCCAGGGGGCCCATGTTATGAGGGGTGTGGTAGGCCAGTAAGTCGTTGCGTTGAGTACTTTAATGAAGAAAACACTTCTGGTTGCACGATCATGTGATAGTAGTGCTTCCTCATGATCAAGCTTTTTGATTACTTTTGTTGGAAAACAAAAGGCATACTTGTTTGCGGGTATATGGGGGGTTATGTTTTTTGGACTATGATTTTATACAAGTATACAAAAAAGGTCAATAACGAGTTTGGTAGTCTGGTGGTGGCGGCCAAATAGTCAATTGAGATGGGGTTATATGGTGATATGTAATGATTTATGGTTAATAAGATTATTCGTTAATCATATACTCTGCATGTGCTTTTGTTTCATCTTACATGATTTGTTGTTCCTTCGAAGTTAGATCAGCGACTCACAAATAATATGAGTACCTTATCCCACGTCAATCATATCCCTATAACTATTCAATACCCTTATGAAAAATTGATCACATCCGAGCAATTTCGGGGTCGAATCCACTTTGAATTTGATAAATGCATTGCTTGTGAAGTATGTGTTCGTGTATGTCCTATAGATCTACCCGTTGTAGATTGGAAATTGGAAACCGATATTCAAAAGAAACATTTATTTAATTACAGTATTGATTTTGGAATCTGTATATTTTGAGGCAATTACGTTGAGTATTGTCCAACAAATTGTTTATCAATGACTGAAGAATATGAACTTTCTACTTATGATCGTCACAAATTGAATTACAATCAAATTGCTTTGGGTCATTTACCAATGTCAATAATTGATGATTACTGGTATTTTCTCTATCACAATTATTGTGAAAAAACATCTATAAAAATGAGGCTCGGACAGTTTATTTGTGAAAATGTATATATAGCCAAAAAAGGACCACACCTAAAATCAGGTCAAGTTCTAATTGTTTAAGTTGACTCTATAATAGTAATACGATCAGCTAAGCCCTATTTGGCCACTCTAGAAACAACTATTAATGGCCATTATGGGGACATCCTTTACGAAGGAGATACATTACTTCATTTCTATATGAAAAATCGAGATCTAGTGATATAACGCAAAGTCTTCCAAAAGTGGAAAAAATGTTCGAAGTGTGTTCGATTGAGTCAATATCGATGAATCTAGAAAAGAGGGTTGAGGCTTGGAACGAATGTTTAACAAAAATTCTTGGAATTCCTTGGGGATTTTTTATTGGTGCTGAGCTAACTATAGTGCAAAAACATATCTTTTTGGTTAATAAGATCCAAGAGGTTTATCGATCCCAGGGGGTGCAGATCCATAATAGGCATATCGAACTTATTGTACGTCAAATAACATCAAAAGTGTTGGTTTCAGAAGATGAAATGTCTAATGTTTTCTTACCCGGCCCGGAGAACTAATTGGATTGTTCTGAGCTGAACGAATGGGGCGTGCTTTGGAAGAAGCGATCCATTACCTAGCTGTCTTATTGGAAATAATAAGAGCATCTCTGAATACTCAAAGTTTCATATCTGAAGCGAGTTTTCAAGAAACTGCTCTAGTTTTAGCAAAAGTTGCTCTCCGGGGTCGTATCGATTGGTTGAAAGGCTTGAAAGATAATGTTATTCTGGAGGGAATGATACCCATTGGTACCGGATTCAAATGATTAATTCCCCCTTTAAGACAACATAATAACATTCCTTTGGAAATCAAAACGCAGAATCGATTCAAAGGAGAAATGATAGATATTTTGTTCGATCCCACAAAAATTATTTGATTCTTTTCTTTTCAAGAATTTCCATGATACATCCGAATAATTATTTCGACTCTGACTCTCCCACTCCAGTCATAGCCTTTCTTTCTGTTACTTCGAAAGTAGCTGCTTCAGCTTTAGCAACTCAAATTTTCGATATTCTCTTTTATTTCTCATCAAACGAATGGCATCTTCTTCTCAAAATCTTAGCTATTCTTATCATGATATTGGGAAACCTCATTGCTATTACTCAAACAAGCATGAAACGTATGCTTGCATATTCATCCATAGGTCAAATTAGATATGTAATTATTGGCATAATTGTTGGAGACTTAAATGATGGAAATGCAAGCATGATAATTTATATGTTGTTCTATATCTCTATGAATTTAGGAACTTTTGCTTGCATTGTATTATTTGGTCTACATACCAAAACTGATAACATTCGAGATTATGCAAGATTATACACGATAGATCCTTTTTTGACTCCCTCTTTAGCCCTATGTCTCTTATCCAAAAAGGGGTCTTCCTCCATTAGCAGGGTTTTTTGAAAAACTCTATTTATTCTGGTGTGGATGGTAGGCAGGTCTATATTTCTTGGTTTTAATAAGACTCATTACAAGCACTCTTTCTGTCTACTATTATCTAAAAATAATCAAGTTAGTAATATATAATTGGACGAAACCAAGAAATAACCCCTTGCGTGCGAAATTATTGACGATCTCCTTTAAGATCAACGAATTCCATCGAATTGAGTATGATTGTATGTGTGATAGCATCTACTATACAGGAATATCAATGAAACCGATTATTTCAATTGCTCGGGATACCCTTTTTTAGCTTGTAGGGTCTATTTCTTAGTTCAAGACCCATCTTACTAACTAGAATTAAAGAATTAGTAGATCTATTCCGTCCAAAATGGGAATGGGCTAGGGTTATAAACTTATAATCTATAATCTGATGATCGAGTTGATTTCATGATTATAAGTTCATTCTCTACCGGACTAGATCGGAATAGAGATATAGATTCTCATTATGAGAAGGGGTTAATTGAGCGTATCGAAATAGATACTTTGTTTCTTTATGGATTCGTACATTTCATTTAGGATTAAAAAGAGACATAATCGGATTTGCTTTTTACAGATTTTCCTTATTTTGGGACCCTATTCACCTCTTTGGGCTTCTATTGAATCGAGAAATAGATTTGATTGTTCACCTTATTTGATATATTAAAGCATCCTCCGGATAATGCAAATCGAAGCAATTGGGTGTCCGACTTGGGCCTATATGACATGACATGATCGATCAATAGCAATAATCCAACACCGCACCTTTGTCATATATTCCATACATCACACTAGATAGATATCATATTCATGGAATACGTTTCACTTCCAAGATGCCTTGGTAGTGAAATGGTAGACACACGAGACTCAAAATCTCTTGCTAAAAAGCGTAGAGGTTCGAATCCTCTTCAAGGCATAATATTGAGAATGCTCATTGAATGAACAATTCATCAATAAGAGAGCTCAGATCGAGTCGGTATATCAATACCGATTCGATCCGAGCTCTTGGAATTGGAATAAGTTCAGCAGCGAATCACAAGATCTTGGTGATCTTTTATATCAAATTAATGGGGAGTCTACTTTAAAACCATCTGCCCTGCACAACCCACCCACCCACCCACCCACCCCCCAGTATATGTTTCAACAAGAATGTAAATTAGAAAGAAACCTCTGGTAAAATGCATGATTGTAACCCAGCAGTTAAAGTATATTACATAGTCTGTTTTAAGGATTGGTGACTTAACCATTCAGTGACTTAGGCACTGGACGTTCCAAAATAGGTACTCTAAGGTGGGGTGAGTTCAATAATAGATGCATGTTGGCATTTCAGCCTTCCTTCGCCTTTCCGGGCCTATCTGAAAGATTATCCAATACTTCTTGGTTGTGAATATCCGAAGTTCGCTGTTCAAAAATTCTTGTTTAAACAATTCGTACCATCCATACATAGTGTTTTGATCTCATATTTCACTTCTTCCGTGTTTCAGGCAGTAACATTGTTCCATGGAGCTAAAAAATAGGGAATAAAGACGTGTTTCCATAACTCTACAAGCAGGTGGATACAAACCTTAGAGTTATGCAAGGTCATGTAACTAGAATATATTTCCATGATATGCAAGACATATTCATGATTGGTCAAACCAGTAATAATATGTGTATTATTGCCCATCAAAAAATACTAGATGTATTATTAGTCAATAAAAGTCCATATATTAAACTTTTCCTCAGCTAGCAATACCAATATGCTTTTAGGACAAAAGATGAAAAACTTTAATTATAGCACTGAAATTATAAAAGGAGAGTGAAAGGGATTTGAGAAAGTAGGCACTAGGCACACGGAATTGCTATATATAGAAGGGAAACATCTTAGCAGCCTTTCATACCAAGAAAAACATGATCAGTTTACAAGTGATGGTCAATTCATTTGAATTATGGGCTCCTACACCACATGCCACACAAGAAAGAAAAGAAATTGGATAAACTATAGTACATTGAAAAGAAATTGGATAAACTATAGTACATTTTTTTGTCTTTTCTTTCCTTTCCTTTCCTTTGCTTTTTTATTATTTATTTAACACTAGTATGTTTGGACATATATTGGAATAAAAATATGTCTTGAGCTGTTCGATAGACGTGAATCCTAGACGATACACCTTAGACCCACAAGCATCAGAAGGCTGTGGACATGTATGTGTCTAAATCTGTGCTTGGAGAAAGGTTGCACGGACTAACATAACATAGAAAAGACAATCTTAATTTCGCATGTATTTAAAATTTGAAAATAAGACTAAAAAATTATGACACAGATGTTGATCAACCTATTTAATTACTAAGATATAATCATTCACAATTATAAATGCATATAATCTACTAGTATTCTCCGTTTATATTAAATAGCAACTAGTATTCCGATCCAAAAACTTAAAGTATTGATAAGAATAACATTTTGTTTCTCAAAACTCTTGGTTGGGCGGGTGTTTATTTATTTAATCAATGTGGGGTCGACGGACTTATATAATTTTAAAGATTTTGAGGAAAAAAAATGTTGTAATCTAGTGGAAAATCGAATAGTAGGTAAGATGGTCGCGGATTCGCCCGGGCTCAACTGCCTTGCCGTCCATTTTTGGGTCTGGACATGTACAAGTGGTGTTCAATATATCTCATTTTTCCACCCACAACTCTGATTACAAATGTAAGATCCAATCACAGCCGGATGGAACAGAGGCCTGGCATTTGCAACCACATTTTTTTAACTCAACACACGCACTCTCTCTCTCTCTCTCTCTCTCTCTCTCTCTCAACCGTACAAATAGTGACATTCAGTAAGGCTAAGTTTGGACAAACTACTTATTGAACTTTTTAGACTTCGTGGGCAAACAGAATTACCATAAGTTCATAGTTTGGGCTAAATGCAAAGACATTTTCTGGTTGTTTTACCTGTCACCACTTGGGCTTTTGTCAACTACCTCACAATTAAGTAAGTTAGCTTAAAGAAGTTATCTTTTACCCAAAGTCAATTAATCTAAAATAAGCAAAATGCCCCTAAAAAGTTAGTCCAAACTCACCCTAAATGTTAAACTTAGGAAACAATGAGGATGGCCTTGCATTGCACTTAGGGGTGTTAAACGGGTCGTGTCGTGCCAGCCTGGCCCGTTTAGCTTCGTGCCAACCGTAGTTTCGTGCCGTTCCGTGCCATTATCAATCGTATCGTGTCGTGCCGTGCTCATTTACATAAACGTGTCGTGTCGTGCCGTGCCGTTTTTCAATCGTGTCGTGTCGTGCCGTTTTTCAATCATGTCGGGCCATGCTAGACCCATTTACTTAATCGTGTTATGCTGTGCTGGCCCGTTTTTTAATCGTGTCATGCCGTGCGAGCCTGTTTACTTGATTGTGTCGTGTCGTGCCATTTTTCAATCGTGTCGTGCTTCGTGCCTTGCCCCGTTTTACTTGGTCAAAAGGTATATATCAATGCTATACAATGGGGTGTTTGGAAGCATAATTTTTGAATTTTTCTTTTTATATTTTCATTTTTTTTCTAGCTATTTGGATTTCGTAAATGAGATTTCTACAATCCATTCTCAAAACTGAATTAATGACAAGGTTACAAGGAAAACTAGCCATGTTCAGCTTAACATTCCAAAAAAAGGAGTGTTTAGGGGTACACGTGAGGTATAACATTGATATATACCTTTTGATCACATTCTTCATTATAAAGTCCGGAAGGAAGAGCATGTAATCCCACAATTCACAATTGTGTATCGATAACAGTTGGCTTTGTAGTGCATTTCACTATTTCCCTGTTTCAATTGCACCTTGTTGGTTTAGCAAATATGCCAATTAGATCACACATATTGCACTCTTCCCTTGCAAATTCGTTTTTTGTTCTCCCCATTTTTATTATTGTATTCCCACTGTTAAGAATAACGTCTTGAACTGTCGAAATGTTCAGGAATTATCCCAAATTTTTTTTTAAAAAAAAAAAAGGCACACCCACCAGCCACCGACATCCAAATTGAAATCAAAACCACCGCCAAACTCTATCGATTTTAACTTCGATTTCGATACACTAAAAATTAGCCGGAAAATCAAAATCCAAATGGAGTAATCTGAAAACCTTTGAATCAAAAATACACAATATATGAAAATCCAGCATCAAAACCCAGATGGAGTAATCTGAAAACATTTCGATTCCGGCCACATTCCTCGCAATCGCTGCCGGAAAACTCAAATAGAACATCAGACAAAGAAGGCAAGAGAGGGAGGGGTAACCTTTCTTACCTTCGCTGGGGCCAAACGACAGCGACGTCGCCGTAAAATACACAGATCTAATGCTTGTGAAGACAAGGGGGAAGAAAGAGAAAGAGAGAGAGAGATAGGGAAAATCGCTGGGAGCGAGTGCTACAGTAGCACGGCAGGACCAGCGAGCTACTGTAGCGGCTGCTACGATTGACGATCGTGAGGCGAGGCTGCTGCATCTAGGAGATGCTCGAGAGACGTTATCTATCACCATAGTATAGAAATATAGTTGAGAGCCTCACAAACCTCCAAACCCTCAATTCTAACCCCTCCTTGAAAGTAGGTTACTTAACCACTCTCCTATTTTTCTTTTTTTCCTTTCCCTAATTAACTCTCTCTACTAAGGAAGTTATATCTCTCACACAACCTGCACCCCGCGTCCCCACCCACTTCTCATCCGCGTTCCCTATTACACCCTTTATAACTGAAATCTATCTATCAATATAGTATAGAAATGTAGTTGAGAGCCTCACAAACCTCCAAACCCTCAATTCTAACCCCTCCTTGAAAGTAGGTTACTTAACCACTCTCCTATTTTTCTTTTTTTCCTTTCCCTGATTAATTCTCTCTACTAAGGAAGTTATATCTCCCACATAACCTGCACCCCACATCCCCACCCACTTCTCATCCGCGTTCCCTATTACACCCTTTGTAACTGAAATCTTTACCATCAAAAGATTCAAAACAAACAAAAACCGCCACCCACGTCTCGCCCAAACATTGCCCACTTGAAAGTATATAATGACGGGAAAAAAAGTTACCAAAAAGTTTGCTCGCAGATCGCAATGCAATGCTCCTATTCCCACCACCCATCCGAAATTCCTCACTGCAATTCTAATAAGCTCACTTCATGGTTCCAATCTATGATCCTCCACTGCAAGTTTGGCTCGGTTTGGTACAAGAAATTGTTCATGAAATTTTAATTAGCAAGTTTGGCTCCATCCGTTACAAGAATTTGTTCACACATTTTTAAGTACTACCAAGTAAGCCTCTGATTGGTATGAGTTTTGTTCAAGGAACACATACCAATTGCACGAAGGTCTGTTTCCATCTCTACTCATGCATTTGACCACTGTGTTGGGCATATTTGCTTTTGTTCTTCACCGTGTATATTTCATATTTTAGTACTTCAGGCTTAAGTTCATACAATATCTATTTTTTTCAGTCCTAGCTCTTTGGTTATTTTAAATTATGAGAATTTGTTCACGGTGCTGGGCATATGTAGTCATACAATATCTTCTTCTTTTTCCAGTCCTCTTTGGTTATTTTAAATTATGAGAATTTGTTCACGGTGCTGGGCATATGTAGTTTGCGTCTTTTTTGCTCTAAAATTCAAAATGTATTAGCGTTTTCCCCATTCAATACATGGGACAACAGAAAAAAAATGTTGCATTGCAATTGACCCCGTGCATGGAACGGGCACAATATTCCATACTCCTAATCCTAATTTTCTGAATTTTATATATTTTTTGGTTTACAAAAAACACGTGGACAGAGAATGGCAACATCCTGCCCCCACTTCCTAACTTCCTGCATGGGGTTAGACTTGAGATCACCCCTACATTTTTTTACTAGTGTCATTTCCGTTCGATGCACGAGACAAAATATTTTTGTAACTCCGCTATAAAATATTGAGCTTGCACAAAATTTGGTGTTTGTCCCGTGCGTCGAACGGGAACGACGCTAGTGAGAAAGAGAGAGAATGAGAGAGTGAGAGAGTGAGAGAGACGAGAGGGTTGTGGTGTTGGGTGAGCTGCCGGTCTCTTTCTATATATACCAAATGTGTGTGAGTGTGAGTGTGTGCATATGTCACACCACAATCTATGTGCACCATGCCACCAAATAGCGAAAAATTCTCGTAAAGTCCTATAATGTATCACTGGAGGGCCGCGCGAGCTGTTTTTTGAAATCGGAACCGTCTACCTTTTATGGGGGAGTGATTATATCATTCGTGCAAAAAATGAAGTAAATTGGTTATCGTTATATACTTGATCGCACATAACAAAAAAATTCCTATTAACGAATTTATGTCCCAATAAAAGGGCTTCCAAAACCCGATAGACCCAAAAATTTGTGAGAGTGATTAAAACACTATGAACAACAAAATGAACGGTATGGATCGTCATAGTTGTGTCGCAATCATGTGACTACCGTATATTAGACTATAGCGGAATACATTGGTTTAAAACCAGATAAGTTGGATGTATAGATTTGAAAGGTAGCTGCAAACTCATTTTTTTGAATGTTCGATCTAAACCGTTACGATTTAAGATCTTATCAAATTTATCATTCTCCCCCTAAATAGGAGATAATCGGATGTTGGAAACCACGTGATCGGAACACATTCCGTGCTTCCAAAGGCGTTAAAGTCCTATAATCCAGCACTTAAAGGTCGCCCGAGCTATTTTTTGAAAATCAGAACTGTCTACCTTTTATGTGGGAGTGATTATATCATTCGTGCAAAAAATAAAGTAAATTGGTTATCGTTATATATTTGATCGCACATAACAAAAAATCTCCTACTAATGAATCTATGTCCCAATAAAAAGGCTTCCAAAACCCGATAGACCCGAAAATTTGCAAAAGTGATTAAAACACCAAGAACAACAATAAACGGTATGGATCGTCATAATTATGTTGCAATTGTGTGGCTACCATACAAGAGACCCGTTTTTATAGAATAGAATTATATAATATATATTAATTGTTCCAATCACAAGCATAACATGATTGATGGCCTTGATGGTTTGAGATGTGTGTCAAATCCCCAAGGACTTAGGTTTGAACCCCATAGAGATTATTTTTTTAAAACCAATTGTAGACAATTTGAACATCTTGAAATTCCTTAATTTGTGGCTCCGTGGCCCCCCAATGATGAATTTGGATTAATACAAGCCTCGGTTATGATTGGATCTTGCTTCTTGGACTTTCAAAAATAAAAAACAATTTGATAAATTGAGTCCCAAGCGCTTAAGACTTATTTCCAAAAACTCAGATTTTGCTCACTCCCGAGCGCTCTGGTCCACTGTGTTGCCCAATGAAAACTTGAGCTTTCAGCTTTTTCAGGAGCACATGGTCATGTTTATTCAACATATTTGGTCTTTGCTACAGTGTTCTACACCTGAAGCAGCAGAAGACTAAATCATCATGTTTTTGTCCTTTCAAATATTTTCATTTTATTTTTTAATTAATTTTCAAAATTCAAAATCATTTTTCCATGCCTTATAAATAGCAGCATTAGGCTGCATTTTAGGCATTCACGAAAATATCGCCCCCTGGCCTTGTTATTTTCAGAAGAAAAAAAAAGTCTCTTCTTGCAAGAAAATCACCTTTCAAGCCTAGCCAAAAATCAAAACAACTTCAAGAAAAATTCAGGAAGTTAGGAACTACACTCAGTCCTGATTCCTGGGATTTTTCCATTCCTTTCCATCTCCAAAATCCATTAAAGAAGCAAAGATCCATTCCAAAAGGTAGAATTCTTCTACTTTTTAAATCACAAGGGCTATCATCCTTTCGAGGAAGGTCATTCAGCCCACTCCAGTCTCTCATACTGGATGTGTGGTTGAATGACCTTAGTGTAAAATCAAGGGTAAAAGAGCTACAAAATAAAATTCTCAAATAGGCTTTGGGACACTCTCGGGCGCTCAGGACTGCTCCTGAGAGTTCAAAAGTGATATCAGCTGGAAAAATCATTTTCTTTCTTTGAATATTCTTCTTAGAAGTCATTTTTAGCGTTGGAAGTGATCCAATACCTCCAGAGCCTAATCAGTCTAATTTCGGATGCAAGGAAGCAGGGCTTGAATGGTCATGACCAATTCTTGGCTGCTTAAACTCTTTGCTGAGCATTGTTATACAATAATAATGGTGTATAGTCATTTTGAATATTTCAATTTGCCTGTCCAACCAAATTTGCAGGACGAGATAGCAGTACTCTTGAGCGCTCAGGAGTGCAATACTAGTCCCGAGCGCTCGGGAGTGTTCTCAGTAACAGATTTTCTTTTTATATCATTTTACACCTTGCATCATTTCATCAATAGATACTGTGCACCAGCACATGCATGTACTTTCTTACTTGATATACCTGCAGATACTTGCTAACTGTTGCTAACTGTTTAATGAAGCAAAATGTTTTCGTCCGAAGAATCCCGCAAATGTTTAGTAGAGACCGATTTCATATCGAACGAGGGGGGTGCTGTAAAACCCTTCCTCCCTCATAACATGGTTTCCAAACCCTCAAACAAATCTTCGGTTTTCAATTCAAATAATCATTTTCAAAAGTAAATGGTTTCTCAGGTAGTAAACCTCAAATCCAGGTGGCGACTCCTCAATTTTTCGAATCAAAACTTTATTTTTCGGGCCGTCCCAATCCACCTTGGGCTGTGGTAGCCCACACCAATTTTTTTTCTTATTTATTATTAGTTGTTCCAAGTAAAAACATAACATGACTAATTGCCTTGGTGGTTTGTGATGTGGGACAAGTTCCATAGGATTTGGGTTTGAATCACATGGAGGTTTTTTTTTTTAAATTAGTTTTTTTTTTCTTATTTATTGTTAGTTGTTCCAATTTAAAAGCTTATTTTTTTTATAAATTATAAAACTAAAATGCCTTGTTTTGTAATTAAAAATTGTTAATTAATCACATTATATTTATGAGTCACAAGTCAAATTATTTAATAATTTTTTTCCCGTGCCTTGTGTCGTGCCCGTCAACCCATGCCATGCTCGTGCCCGTGCCCGTGCCCATCAACCCGAGTCGTGCTCGGCTAGAACCGTGTCGTGTCGTGCCCTGCCTGTGCCCGTTTCCATCAAACTCGTGTCGTGCCCGGCTAGAACTGGGTAGTGCCATGTCGTGCCCATGCCCGTGTCATGCCCATCAACCTGTGCTGCGCCCGACTAGGCCTAGAACCGTGTCATGCCGTGCCGTGCCCGTTCAACTACCGTGTCATGCCCGTGCCCGGCTAAACCGTGTCGTGTCATGCCATGCCAGGCCAACTTTTGTGCCGTGCTCATGTCGTTCCCGCTCACTTCCGTGCCCCATGCCAGTCCACGTGCCCACTAAAACCGTGCCATGCCCGGCCAAGACCATGCCCATGCCCGTCCACATGCTCACTAAGACCGTGCCGTGCCAGCCCGATCCGTTTGACACCCCTAATTGCACTGGACAGTATACTCGGAATCATGCTGCACTTGTATGCATGAAGGGCAATCAGCAGCATGAATTTAACTGTAAGCCCTAAAATTCATTGTGCAAATATCTGATAGCTTTTGGGCATAAGGATCGTTAACGTCGTGTCCAATAGTCTATTCAGGTATGTAATTGACATTACAGGTACTTACTAACTGTCATAAAATGGAAGCTACCTAGTGGACCAAGGAATTCTTACAGTGGGGGCACATAATTATTTATAAACTTAAAAAGTTCTACTGTCAATCACAATTGCAAATTATTATGAAATTACACACACAGTCGATCCCATCCCGCCCATTCAAAATACTGATCATAGACATAAGTTTTCAATCAAGTAAACTACATTACATGAGAGCACATACGTTATGACTGCTAGGAGTATTAATATGAAGAGGACTTGGATCCAAAGAAGTGAACTCAAGTAGCTCAGGATCACGCTCGAATTCAGCCATGTCTTCCTCACTCAAATTCACCCAGGCTTCGATTCCACCGCCCGACCTCGTATCCAACAAATATATAAGATTCATTACCATCGGATCCTCGTTTCCACCTAGACTCACCCAAATAGGCTTCCCCCACCCGAAATCTGCTTCATACATCCCAAGATTACACTTACTTGTACACGCGTAGTAATTTGCCCCCTCGTTCGAATACAATTCCCGTAACTCTTTGAGACACTCAGTAACCTTGGGAAAACCTTCACCCCCTTGTATTCCATGGAAAAAACCGCCATCGATTTTCGATGTGGCATCTCTCAAATTCCTCACCAAGCGATGCAACTCTGTCCCAGTATCCGCTTTGCTTTGTGCAACCGCACTCCAAAGGGGATTCCCCATGGCAAATTGTGACGGTGGTGGAAAGAATTTGCTTCGTAGACTTACAGCAAGTGACAAAACGGATGGTCTTTGGAAACCAAATCTTGATTTCGAAGCCAAAATGGTGCTGTAACCACTCCAATCCGGACCTCGGAGGTTCTTTAAATCCCCCGATGATGAAATAAAGAAAATAATACCTTTGAGAGCTTGGATAAAGGACTCCTTCAAACCAAAAATCCAAGAAGCCCTGGACTGGACCTAGAATACCGTACGGAACACTTCTACACCGCACAGCATAATAAAACTTATTACGCCGCACGAGGTCATGAGGTTAACCGCACGACATTTTAGATAAAGTTTCGGTTGGCTCAGAAAGCTGTCGGCCATGCTCATTTCAGCCACAGCTACAAAATGGCTTAGTTGAAAAAGCAATTCTAGCCCGCCTAGAGAAGCACCTCCCCCATTTGAATTCAAAATCATTGGCTCTTGCCTATAAATACACCCCTCCACTCTAAAGAAAATGGCTGGAATCCTCAATCCCTTTCTCTCTCATTTTGTCCATACATTCACTCTTTCCATTCCCAAAGTCTTGAGAGTGTTGCTCTCAAAACATTCTTTAGTCACTTTCCTTCTCAAAATGCTTCATTTTTTTTCTCACCATCAAAATTAGTCTTTTACTCACTTTGAGACCTTACTTACCAAAACACCCAACAACCACTCACACCCACACTCATCTTTTCTCACCCGATCTTGTTCACTCTCATCCGTCATCATCCGTTCTCATTCAAGCTCAAGATCAAAGGTAAAATGTCA
Organism: Rhododendron vialii; assembly: GCF_030253575.1. Taxonomy (NCBI): domain Eukaryota; kingdom Viridiplantae; phylum Streptophyta; class Magnoliopsida; order Ericales; family Ericaceae; genus Rhododendron; species Rhododendron vialii. Next base: position 33,099,848 of record NC_080567.1, read on the forward strand.
AGTTTCCTTGGCTAGGCTCTGTCCTGGCCCTGAGGGGACTTTTCTGTAGTCAGGCTTACCCCTTTTGGTTAAACGCTGACTTAAAAAACCATTTTCGAAAATAGAAAACAGTCACTGTATTGGACATACCACACCGCGGTGTTTTGATGCGTCACACGGCGTAATATGTTCAAGCACGGTCTTTCATTAGTTACTGTTTATTTGTTTGAGTTGTCTAGAACATGACCATATCTACATCGGGCCTATTTGTGTTGCTGAGATATTGTCACCAGTATTTTCATAATAAGATCATATTTACAAGCCATATTTTATTTCCTAAACAAGGTTATCTTGAAGTGATCAAATGTATCGAAAGTTGTTTTACATTCATGACTTGAAGAAGTGGTACCATTTCAAGGTGGGACAGTAGCTGGGAACTTTCTAATGTCTGTTAGGAACATCGCACGAGATATTCAAAACACCGGGCGTTGTTCTGAATACTAATGATAGTCTAATAGCAGAACAGGTAAACCACACGGTGTACCGTAATGCCGCGCGGGGTATTATGTTAAGCCGTATAAGAATGGTTCTAATCCGGACAGTTCGTTGGTTAGTTATTTCATGTCACAATGTCATACCCTTATCATTCATGTACAGACAACACCATGTGCACGCCAAAAAAAAATTCTATGACCCCTCGCCCTTTACTTGTTTATTAAAAGAGTTCCATTTTCCGGAAGATTATGAAATTTTTCCCCATTTGAAAATGTTTAGTAGAGACCTGTTTTACCTGGCGAATGGGGTGCTTTTCAACAAAACATTCCCCACTCGTAACGTGGCTCCCGAACCCAAAGTCTCTACGTTTTCGCTAGACCAAAAGCTTTTTTCAAACGAGTTCTCGGTTTCTCGGATCATCCGTCTCAAAAATCCGAGTGGCGACTCTTCGAGCGCGCGCCGGACGGGAAGCCCACAGGCGCATTTCCAGATGACCCCAATAGTGCCTCAACACGTGTCGGGACGAATGATGAGCTAGCTACTTTGGCCTTGATGCTGTTTAATGCCGAGGCATGAAATAAGAACCTCCTTGTTACGTATTTGCTTTGGTTGAACATCGAAGGCCACATAAGCAACGTTGAATCTTTAGGCAGCGAAGGAATTTGCGGGAAGAGAGAATTACATGGACCTAAACGGGGGATTACTTCAGTTCCTGAGCCTTGTGCGGTTTCTGCCCGTGCTCTTAGAAATGTGATGCAAGTGGGAGATTCTGTGGGCAGAACCAGCACAGTGCTGGGTTGGGCTGTAGCCTAGGTGGGCTTTCAAAAAAAAAATTTAGGGAAAATGACGGCCCAGGACGTGTTTTGATAATTAATACCCTCCAAAGACATGCTAAGAACAATTGTTAATGCTGAAAATGTCCTTGGCGGGTATTAATTATCAAAACATGTCATTGGCCGTCATTTTCCGTCATTTTCCCAAAAATATGTGTAAAATTTCTGTCCAAAAGATTTAGTCCAATCCACTCAACAGACTCGAGAGTCAAGTCCGAAAGGCCCCATCAGTTGTTTACGATTGGAATGATTCTTCGAACTCGTCTCCGATCGGCTGTTTGCGACTCACTCCGCACTCAACAAAGCCCTTCACAGTCGAGTTCCGCCATTGTAATTGCGACTGTGAGTCTTTGTCGATATCGGTAAGTATTTGCCACGTCCAGCCGACGGTGACTTATATATGCATATTCCCCACTTGATTTGGAAGTATTTGATAGTATAGTTTATTCTCCACTTGTTTTACTTGCACAATAGTTTATTGATTTGGAAGTTTTTATTAGGGTTTTCTAATTAGGGATTTTTGATACTATGTTTACTGTTTAGGGCTTTTTAATTTGTGTTTAAGTTTATTCGAAATTAAAATGCAGAACCTATGGACCACACGACTAATATATACTACACACTGCAGAGTCTTAGAGTATATCTCTCTTATTCGCTTGCGAGGCTTCAGATCCATAAGTATTCACTTATTATGCAAAGCACCTGCTGATGTGCTTAGAATTGATTTAAAAATGTTGGTTCTTACAAATTACAATCTTACTCCGTATATAAGTGAGAACATGTTGAGGATATCAACTCAGATTCAATAATAAATGATTTCTACTCTGTGAAACATCGTAGGGTACAACATCAATAGTGTACGTGTTTTGGACTTTTCTTTTGTTAAAAAATGTACAAGTTCGCTTCTTTTGGGTTGATATATGTATACTTTCGGTCAGTCCAGGGTGTAATTAATTCCTGGTTCCGCCCAGAGCAGTACATGCCGAGGTCCATACCACCGCATTTGAAGAAGTTCACTTGAATCATTACCACGCTTATTCCAGTTGGGTACATTTGATCCATGGATTGATCATGAGGAAGGAAATGTTGTGTCAACCGGACGTCTAGTTTGCTGAGAAACTCGGACTGACTTAATACGTCATCCAAAGAATGAGTTATAAACCATTAACGTTAAACATCCTTTAATTGCTTTTGTCATCCGGAGGAAACATCCAAAATATTTTCTTAGACGACTAGACTTTGCCAAATTTTGGCATCAAGTTTGCCTGCCGGCGGAGATTTGTTTTTTCTATATCTAGCAATATCAAGGAATCTTGGACGCCGGTGGAGTACGTACACCAAAGAATAGGTTAAAATCACTAAGATTAAACATCCTTCGACATTGAACATCATCAGAAGTAATCATCCATAACATTTTCTTAATTAGACGATCGACTAGACTTTGTCTAAGTTTGGCATCAAGTTTGCCGGCCGGCCAGTGAAGGTTTCTTTTCCTATATTTCCATGTTTAGTTAATTCCATCTAGTACGTACACCACAAAAACATAGATTTAACTCCTTCTCTTTCATTCCTTATACATCGTTGATAAAATAATCATGTTTGAGTACTTTGATTAAATAATCGTATGTGCTTATGATTGAGATGATTTCATTAAATTGATCATGCTTAATTATTTAGTCATTTTCTAACTTAATTATAAAAGGTGACGGCAATTTTAAGTTTGATGCATGACATTTTATAATCGTTGAAAATCTACGCACCTAATATAATTCTCCACAGTACTTTTTCCCTATTAACAGATTTGAATCAGTACACAAGGACTAATTCATCAAAATGATTGCGCTTCAGTGACAATCTTAATTCATCGACAGCGATTTCGGACAATGATCGATGATCTTAGCGCTTGGAGTTGAAATTTTCTTATTTTGAACCGTGAATATCCACTAATAAACTAAAACAGTTAAGTTGAAGCTAGAAAAATATTTTATTTTAAATTTTATTATCCTAATTACGTAAGGGTCCCCATTGCGATTTTTCCAAAGGCCCCAAAGATATCAGGGCCAGCTTTGATACTAGTAGAAGCTTCAAGTAAGAAAGTTGACAAATTGTGCCTTGGTCCGTGTATGCATTGAGAAACAAACTGCTTCCGAAGACAGTTTGCTTTCATTCCGGAGAAATTCCAAAAACGCGTTCAGCAAACTGCTTCCGAAAACTGTTTCCGGACAAAAAAAATAGGAGTACGATTCACTTTCTGGCCAGCAAACACCAAGAACTCAATAACTATTTCACACAAGAATGAAACCACGAAAAACAAAATTCCAAAACTAAAACAATACCAAGCAGAAAATATGACATACTACAACGCCAAAAGAAAAAAAGGCGAAACGTAACAGTAAACAGAAAATACAACATCCCAGGCAAAAATAATCGTAACAATCTGAAACTAACTAGATCGACTTTGTGACACTATGACATCAGGAGAAAGAAACAGCAGCAGGAGAATCAGGAGAAAGCAGCGACTTTGTGACCCTGTTATTGCTGTTGCCACTATAGCCTGAAGGCTGTACTTGACTGCTGCTCATGGATCCGCAGAACGACGAATTAACATAAAATCCGAAACAAATTCCCGGAGGACCTAAAGACATTGGCTCGGGCGTTTTCTCAGGAAGCACAGGCAATGGAGCTTCAAAATTAAGCACCAGAATCGCTTGCCTGATTGAGGGCCTAACGACCCAATCCGGGTTCACACACCAAAGCCCAACAACCATCAAACACTCCATAATCTTATCATCATATTTGTCACCTAGGCTCCGGTCAATTGCCTCGAGAATTTTACCATTTCCATACAGTTCCCACACCCAATCCACCATTTTGACCTCATTTTGCGGTGCATTGGGCTCAATGGGCCTCCTCCCACATGCTATTTCCAATGCCACGACCCCGAAGCTGTAGACATCTGATTCCTTGCTAGCTTTTCCCGTTATATGATACTCTGGAGCCATGTAACCTCTGGTCCCCACCACAACGGTGGTCTCGACCTCTTGCTCGTGGTCGACCAGCCTAGGTAGCCCGAAATCTCCCAATTTGGCATTAAAAATTGAGTCCAACATCACGTTGCTCGATTTTATGTCCCTATGCACCACACACTGCTCCCATTCTTCGTGTAAATAGAACAAAGCTGAGGCTAGGCCTTAATTGCGTGATTTTGTAACTTATATCACAAGTTAACAAACTTCTCGCCTTGAATAAATGAGAGTCTAGGCTTCCATTAGGCATGAACTCGTAAGCAAGCAAGAGCTCGCCTTTATCGTGGCACCAACCCGTGAGTTTCACCAAGTTCCTGTGCCTCAACTGGCTGATGATTTTCACTTCCGTTGTGTACTCTTTTAGCCCTTGTTTGGACCCCCTAGACACCCTCTTGACAGCAACATTAGAATTCATTTCCTTTAGAAATCCTCTGTAAACCCCGCCAAATCCCCCCACTCCAAGTTTCCTTTCCTCTGAGAAATTTTCTGTCGCGTTCTCCAATTCCTCATAAGAGAATTTCCTAGCCCCCGTGCCCCTTTTGAATTCATCATCCATCGATGGTTCTTTTGGTATTGGCTCGTCTTTTTTTCTCCACAACCCTAAAAAAATCAAACCAATCAAAACCAACACACCAAAACCAATGCTCAATCCCACCAGCAATCCCGTCTTGTCCCCCCCTTTCGCGGCCTCTTTTCCTCCCTCATCGATTCCTAAAAGAGAAGTCGAAAATTCCCATGACTGGATGCTATTTTTTTCGTAGGCCACCCCTGTTGAGCCAGAGAAACCAAAAGTAGCCCACTCTGGCAAATGAGCACTTAGATCAACTAGGTAATAAAGATTCTGAAAAACTGCACCACCATTCTTAAAATAAGTGACGCTAAGGTTTTTGGGGCTAGAATCATACTTAATCTGGGCTTCATTTGGTATCCCATCACTAATATCATTCTCCCAATACTGAGATACTACAGACCTCATAGTGTTGATATTGATACCCACGTGATTGACTGGAAGACTGGTTTCCCATGTGTTTCTATAAGTATTGAATTCCACTGCAACAAATGTAGATGTTCCATTCTCATTAACCAGGCCAAGTCCACCGCCACCTGAGTCTGATGGAATGTTAGAACCATTAGGAGAAAGGAAAAAGGTAATCCCTTCGCCGTAGTTTTCTCCTACAATCAGGAAGGAGAAATTCGTGCTGAAGTCTGTGAGATTTCCCGTGGCACTGTCCCACAAGTGAAGGGGTTGGAAATAGGTGGCGCGGCCAATCTTATTTTGGAGCGATGAAGTGTTGGGGTTGTCATTTGGGTCTGGAGTGAGTTGGATGCCATTGACGGAGATGTAAGCATCTCCGGTAGTGTTTATGGAGTTGAATGCCAATGAATTGTCCGGTCTTATGGATGGGAGACTGAATTCCAATGGGGTCGCAAAAGGGAATAACAGAAAGAAGAAGAAGGAGGTGATCATGGAAACAGAAAGAAGTGAAAGCTTAGGTGATTGGAGATGGATTCTTTAAGAGGTTATTTGATCATTGTGTTTGGTTTCACACTTGGAGTTGGTTCAAGCCTGCACTTTATAATAACACAATGTGAATGGGAGCCGAAATCCATAATATTCTTAATATTTTTAAGAAGATCTTATGGCTGCAGTATTCTTAATATTTTCTACCTACTAAACAAATCATAATCGTAATTAAACTTAGTTGAGATGACATTCTCAAGTTCACAATCAAACCTTACCTATAGAGAACCTCATATTATTTTTTGTGGAATTCCTATTTGGTATTTATTTTATATATATATATATATATATATATATATATAGAGAGAGAGAGAGAGAGAGAGAGAGAGAGAGAGTGTGTTTTAGAATTGAATTTGGAATAATCATGAGAGAGAGAGAGAGAGAGAGAGAGAGAGAGAGAGAGAGGAATTGATTTGGATCTTCTCAAAAAATGGCCAGTCTTAGAATCCTCGCCCTTGGATTCAAGGAACTATTCTATATGTATAAGATTCAAAAACTAAGCTTTTATTATATAGATTATAACTAGTGAAACGTATGTCACCATTGGTTAAATGTTTCATGAACCGTGAAGCATACTATGATAGGTATTTCTGGTTCTCCTTCCGTCCCAATTTATTTGTTTCCTTTTTGACTTAAACGTGTCTCAAATTGATTGTTCAATTTCAAAATTAATGGATTAGATTATGTAAATTTTTAAATCAATGGATCATATTTGGTTTCCTTAATAAGTTGAAAATCTGAGACTGGACGAACAAATCGGACAGAGGGGATATTATCTAATGTCTAGTCTTGTAATTGTAAATATAGAAATTCTTTTATGGGCAAAGTCGAGGAATTTAGCTTGGTGGCGGCACCATTAATTAATATGTTCTTAGAATTTTCTATTTTCCATGGTAAACAACTGTAATATAAAAGAAATGAATTTAGAATGTAAACTTTGTTACAATTTACAGATGGATAATGGGTCTTATGAAAAACAAATACGTAAAAGAACGTATTTTTTGGCTTCGTGTGTATTCTGATGGTTTGGGGGCTTTGATTGCGGAGTTGTGAAAATTTGGTGTTGATGATGTTTGGGGTTTGATTGTTTTTTTTTTTTTTTCCGGCCGTTGGTGTCATTTTTTGAGGTTTAATCGCAGTGAAGAAGCTGGTCTATTTGTTTCAAAGTCGAACAGAATCTGGGTTTGGAATCAGATATTGGTTGTTAAGGTTGCAAGATTCATGTGAAGCAAAGACAGATGGCAATTTGGCGATCAATCATTCGTGACAGGAGCTTGAAATGTCAGATTATATGGTTAAATAGAAGGCATTTCGGTGATCTATCTATGATGGGGTTCTGGTGTTCTTGTATCTTTGTGTGTTTTGGGTTTAGGTGGATATCAGTTTGAGTGTTGTTGAGGTGCAGGTTGTGGAGTTTTTGGGTTCCATTCAACTTTTTGTTGGATGTGGTTATTCTTGTTTTTATTCTTGGGTCTTTCTCTCTCTTCATGTATCAATATCATGAAGCAAGTGGTTTTCCTCTCTTTCTGCTTTCTCGATTTACCTGTTGTCGAATTTTTAATAAATTTTTGCTGTTTCAAAAAAAATTGACAAAGATATTAGGGATGTAAGTGCTACAAGAGGGAAAATATTTATAAAAACTTTCAGATACAAATTATCATGACCTTTATAATTTTTGGAATAAAATTGATATTATTGAAAATTGCAATGGGGGCCGTGCCACCACTGGTCTCCATGTGGCTCCGCCACTGGCAAAATCCACTTTGACCCCATATGATTTGGGTCATGTGCAGATACACCTTTTACATTCAAAAGTGTGCACATGATACCCTGTGGTTTGTGAAATGTACGCACATCCCCTGCTGTCATATTTTTTATCCATATTAACAGAATTTGAATTTTGAATAAAAAATATAAGAGAAGAAATATCCTTTTGCACTTTCCTTTATCGTTTCCTTCAATCCTTCAAATTAGCGTTACCACCGTTGTTGCTGGCTTCTTCAATCCCTTCTCCCACCCACGCCACATCTTCCATCAACCACAACCGCACCAAATTCCCTCCAGCCTCCGATGCATTGCCCTTCTCTAACAACCGCCCTTCATTAAATTGCCCAGTATTTCAAATTTTTCAAAAAAAAGGGGGTTTACTACAGCTTTTGTCGGTGGGGGAGAGGAAGAGAAAAGGGAGGGAGGGAGCGGAGCGGAGCGGAGGACAGAAAAAGAGGGAGGAGAGAGAGGTGAAAGAAGGGGACAAAAAAAGTCTTTTAATGCTATGTATGTTAATATAGACGGAAAACATAACGGCAGTGGTGTGGCTGCACAAGGCTGCACATTTCACAAACCACATTGTGTTATGTGTACACTTTTGAACCAAACCACGGGAGGTCAAAGTAGACTTTGCCTCTTTTATCATAATAGTAAATTTCACACTAGCAGTAAACGTAGTGTTTCTTGGGTGAACCACGTAAATTCAATGCTTCTATTTTTTGTTTTATGCATTTGTAGTTTTTGTTTGTTCTGTAGTCGTGGAAACATTAAACTAGCCAACTTGTTATGAGGGTGAAGAAGACGAGACAAGGAGTTTGGTGGATTGGGTCTGGGAACTGTACGATAGGGGAAAGCTGCTTGGAGCTGTGGACTTAAAACTGTGTTAAAATTTCCATAAGCACAAAATGGTAAGATTGTTGGTTCTTGGTCTCTGGCGTGCTCGACATGATAGCGAGCTCCGGCCCTTCGATAAGGGAAGCGATTCAAGTTCTCGATTTTGAAGCGCTCCATTGCCTTGTTTCCATTATCGTCAACACTCTCTATATCTGGAAGAGCACACCAAAGCCCAACAATCAATCTTTCCACTTCTTCCACATTGAACTCTTCACAGGGTTTTAAGACAGCTACTAGCAGCCTTCCCCTCCCGTAGAGGCCCCAAACCCGCTCCACCAAACTCCTTGTCTCATCTACTTCTCCCTTGTGACAAATATTCAGAGCCAAAGGTTTTCTTCGGGGGTGGGGGTGGCCGCCACTCCTTAATTACCTCCACCTCTCCCCTTCCTTCGGCCTCCCTCTTCTTTACCTCCTAGTCTTGTCCTGCTCCATTTGCGCTGCTTGTCCGGCCTTGTTGGGGCCGATCTAGTGAAGATTTGAAGATAGGATGGCTTGGCTTTGTTCATCCAGCGAATAAGCCGACGGATCCGTTGCGGTGGCTTCCAGCAACAGCGTCCTTGGCCGGGTTTTTTTTAATTTTCCTGTCTCTTTTTGGTTTCGTTTATTTTGGATTTTGTTAGTTTGGTTCTCTCCCTTTAATAGGACTAGTGTTCTTTTGGTTATCTTTGCCGTAGCTGAGGGTTTGTGTTGCTCTTTCTCATGGCCGATTAGCTGGCAAAACATGGTTGCGAGGCTCCAGTGGGTGATCTTGGGTAGCTAAGCCTCTTATTTGGTTATTTACTCCCCTTGGGACGATATCCAACTTCAATGTATACGGCTGTTTTCTAATATAATACAACTCCTACCATTTTGGCAAAAAAAAAAAAGGATAATGTTGCATGCAAATGGTAGAAATTGAAATGTGAAAATCACTATTCAATCGCGGATATGAACTATTATTGTTTATCTTATACTCCCTCCGTCCCTAAATGTTTGGCACTTTCATGCTTTTTATTGTCCCATATTATTTGTCCATTTTGAAAAGTCAAAAGCAAAATATGATAAATTTCCTATGTTACTCTTTTCTTTTGGGTATCAAATTTTAAATTCAAATTTTCAAGTATTATTCAAAGTACACTAGAAGTGTAAGATTGGACACTTGATTTTTGCACAATACAATAATATTTGTTCCTTAAAAGTTTTAACTCGCAAAAGTGCCAAACATTTAGAGACGGAGGGAGTACAAGCAATAAACACTAATCAGGTCCAGCCGACCTAAGCAGTGGCCTGTTAAGCCTATAACTAGGCCACCGTCTATGACCTCCAATTTTTGGCCCAAAATAGGACCACCGTTTCAGTGGATCTAGTAAGTATTAGGCTTGTTGGTTTCTTTCAGTGGCTTTACAGGGCCCCATCAGGCGCCTTTCACGCGCAGGGCATGAGTTCGAATCTCATTGCCTTCGTTTTTCTTTGTATTATTAGTATTAATAATTTTCTTTTGAACAGTATTAATATTCAAATCTAATTTCTCTCGGTAGCACCCACATTCAAACTCAGCACCCCCAAAACCTTAAGCACTCAGGTATCACCGCATTACTTAGTTGCTTTAATTTTCATCCTTTATATTGCAACTTTATATATTTTTTGTAAGAGATCATAACTTTACAAAAAAAAAATGCAAATTATAAATTCTTATCCCAGCCTGGGACCGAAATGTTTAAATAGGAAAACACTTCGATATGTCATTTTTATTGGCTTACTCAACTAATGGATTTTAGGAATAGTATTTATAACACTACAGTTCCGTTCCGCTAAGAGAAATAAGTACTTATTTCAAATACATAAAGTCTAATGGTACAGATATAAAATCGGTACCAGTGGGCACAAATCCATCTTTGGGCCCATTTTGGGTCTAAAAAAAATGATCGGAACCACTCATTTTATTTAAAATACTTTGCTTATGGTTCTTGCAAAAAATAAGCTCAATCCGGTATCGGTAAAAGCGTTTACGAAACATCCAAACTTTGCTCTAGAATTCAGGCTTGAATTCTGGAACAAAGTTGAACATTTTGTAGGTGCCATAAACGCTTGTAGAAGTAACCTCAGTGTTTCACTATATTTACTGAATTTCCATCCTAAAGTTAGTTTGTGAGAGGGACAATTTTGATCCATTAGATTGGGTAGATTGGAGGGTTGAGATGGCAGGAAAAGGAGTATTATTTTGGAATCTTAGATACCTCCCCTCCCTTGTTATATGGATATAGGCAGAAATCAGTCCCTATTTCTAGTCCACGGTTGAACCAAGTTGGGTGTGAATGAGCTAGGGCTCCAAAAGTTCACAAACATTACTTCATTAAATTGGAGACATCTTGATCAGATTTGCAGCACATGTAGAATGAGGACTGCTGTGATATGATAGATGCAAATCCGATAATCTTCAACAACTTTGAACTGAATCAGTTGAGTTGAAGCTAGAAAAACATTTTATCGTTTATTGTGTTTTTTCAACCTCATGATAATTTTATTTGAAAGTTTATTTGACTTACATTTTTGTAACCTAATTACATAAGGGTCCCTATTACAATTTCGCCAAACGTCCTGAAGATATCAGGGCCGGCTTTGACACCAGCTGAAGTTTCACGTAAGAAAATTGACAAATTGTGCCTTGGTCCAAGCATGCCATGAGAAACAAGGGGCCGGTGAAATACACCTGATGAGTTCTTTGATATCGCAAGCATGATGTTCTTCCAAATTCTTAAAATTTTAGGGCTGTAACATTTGCACCCACGAAAATACCAAATGAGAATCTCACATCATCGGATATTGCTTGCTTTCATTCCAGACAAGTCGAAAACCTGTTCGGCTAGCAAACTGCTTCCGAAAACAGTTTCCCGACAAAAATTAGGAAAACAATTCACTTTCAGTCAAACACCAAGACGTCGGAAACTATTTCACACAAGAATGAAAACGTCGAGGATTTTGAACATTTCATTGTCATTGCATCTGAAACCACGAAAACCGAAAACCCAAAACGACAACAATACCCAAGCAGAAAATACAACATATAATGCAAAACAAAAATAAAGAAAAACAGAAAATACAACATCCAACGAGAAACAAACAGAACAATTTCAAACTAGCTAGATCGACTTAGGTTGTAATCCCGTGGGGAGAGGAAAACGAAACAGCGGCAGGAGAAGGATGAGAAGGCAGCGACTTTGCAACACTGTTATTGCTATTGCCACTATAGCTTGAAGACTGAACTTGACTGCTGCCCCCGGATGCGTAGAACGATGAATTAGCATAAGATCCGAAAGAATTTCCCTGAGGACCAAAAGACGTCGGCATGGGCATTTTCTCAGGAAGTACAGGCAATGGAACTTCAAAATTCAGCACCAGAATTGCTTGCCTGATGGAGGGCCTATGGACCCAATCCGGGTTCGCACACCAAAGCCCAACAACCATCAAACACTCCATGATCTTTTCATCATATTCGACACCTAGTCTCGGGTCAACCGCCTTCAGAATTTTCCCATTTCCATACAGTTCCCACACCCAATCCACCATTTTGACCTCATTTTGCTGTGCATTGGGCTCAATGGGCCTCCTTCCACATGCTATTTCCAATGCCACGACCCCGAAGCTGTAGACATCTGATTCCTTGCTAGCTTTTTCCGTGATAAGACACTCTGGAGCCATGTAACTTCTGGTCCCCGCCACAACTGTGGTCTCGACCTGTTCCTCGTGGTGGACCAGCCTAGCTAGCCCGAAATCTCCCAATTTGGCATTGAAATTCGAATCCAACATCACGTTGCTCGATTTTATGTCCCTATGCACCACACACTGCTCCCATTCTTCGTGTAAATAGAACAATGCTGAGGCTAGGCCTTGCGCGATTTTGTATCTTATATCCTAAGTTAACAAACTTTTCGCCTTGAATAAATGAGAGTCCAGGCTTCCATTAGGCATGAACTCGTAAACTAGCAAGAGCTCGCCTTTATCGTGGCACCAGCCCATGAGTTGCACCAAGTTCCTGTGCCTCAACTGACTGATGATTTTCACTTCCGATGCGTACTCTTTTAGGCCTTGTTTGGACTCCCTTGACACCCTCTTAACAGCAACGTCGGAATTCATTTCCTTTAGAAATCCTCTGTAAACCCCACCAAATCCCCCTGCTCCAAGTTTCCTTTTCTCCGAGAAATTTTCTGTCGCGATCTCCAATTCCTCATAAGAGAATTTCCTACCCCGGTGCCCCTTTTGAATTCATCGTCCATTGATCGTTCTCGTATTGGTAATGGCTCGTCCTTTTTTCTCCCTCTACTTTTTCTCCACAACCCTAAAAAATCAAACACACCAAAACCAACGCTCAATCCCACGAATGTTTATAACTTTTTTTTCAAGTATTTATTTTTAATAAATTTTATATTTTTGAAATCTACTCAACGAAACCTATTAAACGAGCCTAATATTGATGGTGAAATAATAAAAAATGAAAAAACTATATTTTGGTGGTAATTTAAACTGTCTAAAGAGATTAAAAAATTAAGTGTTCCAAATTTCAATCTTTTTGAACCGGTGGAAAGATTTTAGTTTTCTTATCATTTTATCCTAAATAGTCATACTTAAATTTTGATTCTAGGGCTCTCGTTGATTAATCCTAAGAAAATCATAGAATCAAATATCTCCTAGGGTTAATCAACGAGAGCCCTGGAGCCAAAATTTAATTATGACCATTTAGGATAAAATAATAAAAATAATAAAATCTTTCCACCGGTTCAAAAGGATTGAACTTTGGAACACGTAATTTTTTAATCATATTATCTCTTTGTTTTTAATTTTTTGGGCCCAATATATTATCTCTTTATTTTTATTTTTTTCCTTTATTTTTTTTAAACTTCTATATTTGAGTTTTCAAGTAAATTATGTATGTTGAATCCACTTAAATTTACTTTATATTTCTCTGAACAGTTAATAATGCAAACTGAAATCAAACTTTATTTAATTATAATTGAGTATATAAAATCAATATGTGAACATAAACAAATACACTAATTTAGTCAATATTTCTGCCAAATTGTGGTCGTCGTCCCGACAGATCTATCTGCATTATTTCATACCACAATTGGAGGCATGCTTCATAAGGATGAGCCCATCCGCGTGCTTCATCTAATGCATTTGACCTCCACCATATGATGATGGATGGTACATGGTAATGAGTGTATAGAAAAACTTGCACGAAGTGATTGCCATTAATATGACCAATAGCTATATGTTTGGGCGCTGCGAATAGAACTGGATTGGAGCTCAACGGCAAGTGAGTGAGACAACTCGAAGCAATCATATCGAATGTATGCAGTACAACGTTGTATGTTGATGCGATGACAAGTCCCAATGGTATAGAATCCATCCAATGTTCCTTTGGTGCCGATGGCTGAAAGCAACGAAGTCTTTGTAACACCTGGTATACATAATCACGTTATGGATAAAACTAATCGTACAGCACCCAATTTTGTTCAATCTCTTGCAAGTTTGAACTAATGGTAAATTAATTTTTTTTGAACCAACGGGCAATTCAGACAGTTTTAGACAATTTGCAAATTTGAACCAATGGTCATAATTAAATTTTTTTGAACCAATAGACAACTTGGAATCAATGCTTAATTTTTTTAACTTTTTAGACAATTTATATATTTCAAAATATAGTTAAAAAATTAAGTATTCCAAATTTCAATCCGTTTGAACCAGTGGAAAGATTTTATTTTTTTATCATTTTATTCTAAATGGTCGTAATTAAATTTTGATTCTACAACTCTCGTTGAATAGCCTTAAGAAAATTCTAAAATCAAATATCTCTTAAAGCTAATCAACGAGAGCAATAGAGTTAAAATTTAATTATGACCATTTAGGATAAAATGATCAGAAAACTAAAATCTTTCCACTGGTTCAAATGGATTAAAATTTGGAACACTTAATTTTTTAAACCTTTTTAGACAGTTTATATATTTAAAAATATAGTTAAAAAATTAAGTGTTCCAAATTTCAATCCGTTTAAACAAGTGGAAAGATTTTAGTTTCCTGATCATTTTATTCTAAATGGTCATAATTAAATTTTGACTCTAGGGCTCTCGTCGATTAGCCCTAAGAGATATTGGATTCTACAAGTCCAAAAATTCATTATGACTATTGAAGATAAAATGATAAAAAAAAACAAGATATTTCCATCGATTCAACCTGATTGAAAATCGGAACACTAAAATAATTTTAAATAAATAAATAAAGAAAAAAGATACAGAGTACGTATAAATACTAGTATTAATTAAATAAAGAAAAAATAACAAGAAAATAGGTTCGGATATTTTTGGGCTAAGCGGGGTATTTTTGTAATAGGAGTGAACCCGTGTCGGGGGGGTCTGACACGGGGTGCGATTAGTAATCTAAACGGGCAGTGGAAAATTCCCATGACTGGATGCTATTTTTTTCGTAGGACGACCCCGTTGAACCAGAGAAACCAAAAGTAACCCACTCTGGCAAATGAGCTCTTAGATCAACTAAGTGAATGCAACACTATGGTTTTTGGTCCTCGAATCGTACTTTATCCGGGCTTCATTTTTTTTCCCAAAAAAAATACCACTCTCCCAAAACTGATTTTTCACAGACTTCATAGTGTTGATATTTATACCCACATGATTGATGGGAAAACTGGTTTCCCATGTGTTTCTAGAAGTATCGAATTCCACTGCAACAAACGTAGATGTTCCATTCTCATTAACCAGGCCAAGTCCACCGCCACCCGAGTCCGGTGGAATGTTAGAACCATTAGGAGAAAGGAAAAAGGTAATCCCTTCGCCGTAGTTTTCTCCTTGAATCAGGAAGGAGAAATTCGTGCTGAAGTCCGTGAGATCTCCCATGGCGCTGTCCCACAAGTGAAGGGGTTGGAAATAGGTGGCGCGGCCAATCTTATGTTGGAGAAATGAAGTGTTGGTGTAGTCAATTGGGTCTGGAGTGAGTTGGATGCCATTGGCGGAGATGTAAGCATCTTCGGTGGTGTTTATGGAGTTGAATGCCAATGAATTGTCCGGTGTTATGGATGGGATACTGAATTCCAGAGGGGTTGCAAAAGGGATCAACAGAAAGAAGAAGAAGGTGAACATGGAGACAAAAAGAAGTGAAAGCTTAGTAGGTGATTGGAGATGGATTCTTAAAACGTTATTTGTCATTGTGGTTGGTTTCACACTTGGACTTGGTTCAAGCTTGCACTTTATAACATAACGAGTGAAATGTATGTTGGAAAAGTCACCAGTCGTAGCCCTATTCCGTTTGGATTTTGTGGGTGGTTTTTAAGATTAATGAGTGGAGAAATATAGAAAAAATTTATTAGAGACCGTGTTCAGGAGTTTTGAAACCCAAAACGAACAAGGCCAATGATCTGAACCGTGAAGCCTAATATGATAAGTGCTTCTGGTATTATCTAGTCTTGTAATCGCAAAAATTTATAGTTCTTTTATCATAGTAAATTTCACACTCGCAGTAAACGTAGTGTTTCTTAGGTGAACCACGTAAATTCGATGCTTCTATTTTTAAATTGTTTAATGCATTTGTAAATTTGATGCTTCTATTTTTAAATTGTTTAATTAATGCATTTGTAAATTCGATGCTTTTATTTTTAAATTGCTTAATGCAGCACAACATTCTTATACGAAACTTTTTGCAACAAGAAACTAGAACGATTAATATTTGAGTTAGAGGTACTTCCTCTTTGAACAAACGAATTTGACAATTAATCTCGATTTTTCGTTAATAAAAACCAATCATCTTGCCCTATGACTTACATCCTTATTTATATTGATATTATTCTACCATAAAAAAAAACTAAGAAACAACTAAAATAATGAAAAGTTAAATCTAAGTCTTAAAAAACAAGAAAATAATATAAAGAAAATAGAATCAATCTAAATAAGAAAACCTAATATTCTAGACAATTGCTGTTAAAACGAAAATATTTCAGGTAACAAAATAATTTAAACTTTACTAGGAAACGCGAGCAGCTACTGTATAATTTGAAGTTAACTTTTTAAGTCTCGTGATTAGGCTAAATGTAAGCAGGTTAGCTAGCGCGGGTCGTTAACAATTTTTGTTTTCATGATTTGTGCAGCAATTATATAAGCTTCCATTTAGTAAACATTACCAGCTAAATAGATGTTTGGAGGAGTAACTGATTTTTACTATTTGATGATGATAGTAGCACATTGGAAGAATGTATCCGCCGTGTGTATTGCTCCATTACCAAATTCTCCACTGCCGCCTCTCGTTGGAGTCTGAATGGGCGTGTCTAAGCTGCTCTTGGACTAAACAAGCCTTGCCATACTTTTCAAAATTACTATCATCATTGCTAGAGTTCCAATTTTCTTCGATGGCTGCCAGCCTGCCACTGGAATCTGTTAAGGATAACCTTCCAAATGCTACTAGAATAGCTACATTCAAAGAACAGGTGTTGCAGCGTTTCATCACTTTGATAGCACAACACACAACCAGGATCAATCGTCATCCCCCATCTAAAAAGTCTCTCATTTGTAGCTAACCTCTTCAAGCAAGCTAATCATAAAATGAACGACCACCTTGAAACACTTCTGAAAAACAACACTATTGAAAAGTACATCAACGTCATAATGCAGCATCCAGTCACAAAAGTAGAAAATATGAGTGACACTTCTTCTAAAACAGCATCAAACAGCATTACCATCAAGCATCCAACTGTAGAAACGTTAACTACAGCTCCCCAAGCTAAACTTTCACCCCAATCTCAAACCTCCACTGCATACACATATTTTAAATCTTAATCGCCGATCATTTGCTATTAGTAGCTGGACCTTATCCAAACCTGCATACCCTTACCAACTCAAGCCTGTATCCTGTTAGTTTACTACTTTCAATAGCCTCTTTATTGATACTTATAAAATAAGCTTTGATCTGATTTAAAATTGAGGGTGATGCAAGAATTTTCCAAAAATGATTTGTTTTTGGACCGGTTGAGGGTGAAATTATCATTTCTTCTAACCTATAAACATTATTGGGCAAATTTTCGTAGTCGTCCCTCTAGTTTTACGGTTGTCTCAATTTCGTCCCTCTAGTTTCAATTGTCTCAATTTCATCCCTGTAGTTTGTTTTACGTTCCAAATTGGTAAAATCGTTAACACCATTAATGAAACTTACGGAAAAATATGATTAAAAAATTAAGTGCTCCAATTTTTAATCCGGTTGAACCGGTGCGAAGAACTTATTTTTTTGATCATTTTATCATAGATGGTCGTAATGAATTTTTTGCTCTAAGGTCTTTCAGGGCTCTCTTAGGGTGCTCATTGAAAGGCCTTAGAGCCAATAAGGAGTGACTACATTAAGACTAGCTGCAGAGAGCAACTGCCAACAATTCACCATATGTACCACTCAAAGATTTAGACTCTTTTTCATTGCAGTAAATACTGGAAGGAAAAAGAGAAAACCAGAACAAAAAAACACCTCTTAGTTTTTTGATGATAACATTGACATCAGGCATAGTTCCTATAAAAATGCCTCCTGGACGAAGCAATGCTGATACATTGGCCAAGGCCCGACATGCATGTGCCTCAGTAGACTAGGAGTAATGCATGGCAAACTACAAAATTAAGTTTCCATAAAATCTACTGGAGGCCAATTAACCATCGATAATCCATTAAACTCAAAAACTAAGAAAACAAAATGCAGAACTTGCATAATTGACTAGAGATATGGCATTAATTTCCAATCACAAGCAAACAAGGAATCGGATTTGTCAAATAGTTTGCAGAGAGATCATTTCCTGGAATTATTCCTAAAGTAAAAGCAAATGTATAACCCAAAAAGAAACAAACAATAGAAGATTTTAAAATTTAAAAAAAAAATCAATTTATCGTACATAACAACAAACGAATCGCTCACCTGGCAACTACATATCTACATATATCAAAGGGGGCATCTTCTTCCAAAACATTGTCCAGATAGATCTGATAACCAGAAAAAAATATCATAAATGAGATTGTATTATTGTCTCTTCCTCTTTCGCCAAGAGGAATCCGGCCTCATATTACTAAGGTGCTGGTTCAGCACCATAAAGCAAAGCAGCTCATAAGGCAACTAATTTTGGAGGTAAAGCTCACCAGCCAAGTAACTTCCAGAGTTCAACCTTAAAATTTTGTTAATCAATATCCCAAACACTCAGTTGGGCCATTCATCCCACGAAGTAGCACAAAGTTACCTCATAACAATCTCCACACATAAGACGCGCAGGGAATGTGTGTAGGGGTTCGATTTAGGAGGAAGGACCTTCGCCTGAACTTGTACTTCACTTCCGCTGCTCCGTTCCTCCGCCGATGGACCTGCAACAAGTCACTAAGGCTGGAATAGCCCTGTGACCCTCCGACGATCAAGTTAGATGTAAGGAGAGTTGCTTTTAGGTCTAGGGTTAGGGGAAGATGGCATACCTCTCAAAGATGAATATCCCTTTGTATTTATAGACCTAGGTTAACTTGGGCTCCAAGCCAGTGCGTGGAGGTCACGCTTAGGTAACCGCCCTTGGTGACATCATAGATGACGCCACGGGATAAGACGGTTACGAAGCACATGGGCAGATGATCCTTTTCGCCACGTATCGCTCATGGTCCCCTCCTGCTATGCTGCATTCTGCCAAAAGTCCCAAGCGGAATGTACACCTCGGTAACTAGCCGAAGTGTAAACAGGAGACTTGACTCCGAGCGAGTAAACAGAAAGATATACACAGGCCCATGTCAATATGAGGCCTCGGTTGATGGTGGTCCGGTTATATTACCGAGACGATTACCGAAGCCTCCACAATAGCCCCTCAAGTCCCTGGAGCGTTGCACCTCTACTTCAGGGTCTTGATCCTATCGTATGAGACATCAGGCCTTGATCTTTCTTTTTAGAGAATAACCGAAGGGTGAAGTTGCTTCGGTAGATTTCGTTCAACCCGCGCCAGAGAAGAGCCACGTGTCAACTGTTGCCGAGATCTCAGAATCAAAAAGCTGCCTCGGCACGTGCCATGCCAGTTGATTGGTACGAAACGTCGCTTCGGTGACACGCGTCAACATGCCTAAGGTCCGAATATCCGGCGCCTATCCTCGGTGCAGAGTCCTTGATACTAGCCGTTCGATGATAACACATGTCGATGATCTAACGGCTCAATGCACGACGCTTCGTTTCCCGCGCAGCTTTCCATCTCTATCAATATAAATAGGAGAGACAGAGGTGAGATCGTCACCCTTTCTTCTGCTTCTGAAGTCGAACCGCCGCCGCCGTATACTTCCAGCTTTCAGTCGAGATTTCGATCGTTTTGGTTGGGAGATCTTGCACAAACTTGAGGTATGTCGACCTTCTTGCTTTATTCTTCACGTTTTGACCATTGTTTTGAGTTTTTCGCCGTTTTCTTGCACTTGTTACGGCTGAGCAACCGCTCGCCACCGTCTGGTTCAAGGCGGCGCTGGGCTTCTCCAGCGTTGTTCACGCTATTACCGAGGTCTAAACTCATCCCGAGACCTAGATTCATCCCGAGGCCAAAACTCATCCCGAGACCTAGACTCACCCTGATCCCAAGGGAAAGGACTTCTGTTTTTAGAAATTCTTCCGAGAGGGAAACGCCTTTATAGGAAACGATTGTCCGAGGACTCCGGGGAGCGATGACCATTCCGCACTGAGCGCTAGACATTGATTTTTTCCCTGAGCACATAGCTAACGGGTTTTTGTATTCCTTTCCTTGGTTAGGCAGAAGCGAATGGTCATCGAGCTCTCTTCGGACAGTTCCGGTAGTTCAGGTTCTTCTCCTGTTGAAATTCCCGAGGACATTCGCCAGACACTTCGGGAGAGGGCATTCTTCCGGACTCCAATCGACTGCGTTGAACCATTTGAACCCTCGAGAGCTCCTCGTGAGGTGACGACGTTTGACTCCCAAGATATGGAAGCCCCAAGTACCTCGAACCAAGGTCCGGGTCCATTCGCCGATGCCCCCGAGGAGGTACGGGGACGCAGGAGGGCGATGAGGCCATGCCCATACCGAAATCAATACTTTGACGGCTCCTCGGCTTCTTATGCCGAATTTAAGAGGGTATACAGCGTTCCTCATGACGTTGACATTCGGATCTTACCGAACAGCGACCCCAAGGACCTTCCACACCGGGAGGGAGCACTCATATATTCCCCTTGATGGCTATCACAAAGGGGGGCGTTAGATTCCCCCTTCATCAGTTTGTCCGAAGGGTTCTCCGAGCTCTCTCCCTCACGTCTTCTCAGCTGACGGTGAACTCCTATCGGATCATCACGAGCATTATAGAGCTGAGGAGACAATATAACCTGACGTTCGGACTCGAGGAGCTTTTCGGTGTATACCTCGTTGGAGTTAACCGGGAGAGCGACCGTCACTACCTCTCATGTAGGACGGGATACGACACCTTCCTTATCGACCATCTTCCTGACTCGGAAGAGTGGGCGAGTATTTATGTGTCGGTCACCGGGAATTTTATGTTTGGACCCGGGGAGAGCGCGGACACAGCCACCACAGTTCAGTTCGAAACCGGGGCTCCTGGTCGGTAGAAACATCTTCTTAGCTTTATTATGTTTGCACATTTTTCTTTCCTCATTGTATACTGATTCTTCCATTCTCTATCTTTCAGCCGAGGGCATCGTTGCAGAGCTTCGGGCAAGAGCTAACCGAGCGCAAATAACAGCGGCCTACGCAATCCCTATCACGAGTCGGTATGCACCCGATCTGCTCGGATACAAACCGACTTACACCGGTTATTTGAAAAAGAAGCCGAGGCAGCAAGGAGTTTCTCGAGGGGGACGAGGACGTGGCCGAGGAAGAAACCAAGGAAGAGGAGAAGGCAGGAGAGGAGGAGCCGGGGCGACAGAAGGCGAAGTTGGTGAGTCTGTTCCCCGAGGCGTGATCCGGGAAGAAATCGACCGGGAGACCCCAGAAAGGACGGGACTTAGTGGAGAGATGACCGGTCGTGGAAGGGAAGTGCTCAACCTTCGGCGCCAAAGGCCACGAGGGCGGGGTGCTGGCGTCAGGGTTGGCTCGCCGGGGACCGGAACCTCGAGGGTGATCCCTGTTTCTCCTCAGGAGCCGCCGGAGAAGAGGGCTCGCACCGAGGAAGAAGGCTTCGGACAAGGGAGGGGCGGGGAGCCGATCTTGATAGATGAAACAGGGGCCCGAGGAGATGAGGGGGATGTGGAGAGTCGGGGGGGAACCGAGACGAGGACTCGCGTTCCGGCGAGGGAGGTCCCCTGGGCCCCCGAGGTTCGTCACTACTCGGGGCGCCTGATTCATCATGCTGATAGCGCGTCTTCTAACATTGGGACGGCGTTTGGGCTGCTTCGGTCGTGTATTCTTCCGAAGGACGCCCGAGCTGTTGAGGGGTGCACCGTGGATCTGACAGGAGAGATAGCGCAGGCACTTCTGAAAGTAAGTTACTTCTGAAAGTTTCTTTTCTTACTCCTTCGATCGTTTTATTGGAATTTTGATCAATTTTAATTGTGTTGGTAGGCCGGCGCTCGGGTGCTCGCTGTGAACGAACAGTGCCAGGCACGGGAGCAGGAGATGGAGCTGCTGAGGAAGACACTTGCTCAGAGAGAGGACGACCTGAAAGTGGCGAGGGAGACTTGTGACCTCTACCTAGCCGACTTTCAGCGGTGCGACCGGGAGCGGGTTCTTGCCGAAGCGAAAGCCAAAAAAGCTGAGGAGGATGCTGACACATTGAGGGCTGCTGGGGCTCGGGAGGTCGAGTTTGCAAGGAACAAAGGCTACGATGAGGGCTGGGATGCTGCCGGAGTAGAATATAAGAAGCAGGTCCGGGAGATAGAAGCCGAGCTCTTCAGGGATCGGTTCTTGGACGGACTTCGGTACGGCCACGAGGCCTTGATAAGCAAGCTTACTCTGCCAGAGGGTTCGGAGCTTCGAACCGTGCCTGAGCCCCCTCCTGAAGAGCTCGTGCTACCGGAGGAGGAAAACGAGCAGGTGCCGATCCAGGAGCCCCAAGCGACCGAGGAGCCAGCTGACCTTAGTGCCCCTGTTCCCTGATGAAGCGTAGGAACTTTATATTTTGTAACTCTGAAAAAGTACTTTAATTTTTGCTTGAATGGTCGGTTTACTGGACGGCTCCGGACATTTGGAGTTTGCCGTTCCAGGGATTGTAATTGTTTGATACTTGAAGCAATACCCCTTTTGTTTATTGTTCGTGAATGAATGCTCTTCTTTTCTTGAATGTTTTTATCTTTGAAATGCTTGTTTGATTGGTTTGCTCCTTAGGTTATGATGCCCCTGCTTCGGTGGGACTTAAAAAGTTTGTAGAAACAAGTTTAACCGAAGCGTTAACCGAATCGTTTTGCCAAGCATAAAAAAGATGTTCAATCAAGAAAAAGTGACTCGTTCCGAAGCCCCAGCTTAGTAGGACCGAATCAGAACCATTCATTGTAATGAACTTTTGACATTGCACGCCCCTGCTGATTAATAGAAATGAGCTTATCGAGCAGGCGCGGGATTGTATTACTGCTAGGGACGTAGGCCGGCGTAATGAAGTGGTATGGCTTCTGCCATAGGTTCGTGACGCGGCGAGTCCGAACAGTGAGAAATTGCTGATGGGTCGGTGTAAGGGGCTCGGAGAAAAAGGCCGAGTATCCTTACAGCGAGTGACCAGAAATTTAGACGACCGAAGAGGCCCGGGCGACTTGGTGGGGATTTTTCTCCGAGGGTATCACCTATGGGAGAATAATATCCCTGAAGTCGGTATAAAATGGTCCGGGCAAGAATAGGCCAAGTATAAGTAATTTAAACAATCAGTGTACGAATAGTGCCAAAGAGCATTCTCATTAAAACTCGGGGTATTGTCAATACATAAGCAGATTGCTTTCAAAACTTTCTTAAAAGAAAATGCAACGTAATAAGGACAAAACGGGCTTCGGTGGCCGAGCACTATCCGTAGAACTTCTTCAGATTGTTGGCGTTCCATGACTTAGCAATGGGGGAACCATCCAGTTTCTCCAATTTGTAATTACCCGAACCGAGGTGCTTGAGAACTCGGTAAGGACCCTCCCAATTGGGCATTAACTTTCGCTTTTTGGACTTCTCCACCACCTTTTTCCAAACGAGATCGTCAGGCTTAAACGACCGGAGGCGCACGCTTCGGTTGTAACCCTTTGCAACCTCCTGTTGGTATGAAGCGAGCTTTATCCTTGCGTTGTCCCGTTCTTCTTCGGCTAAATCTAGGTCCGAAGCAATGGTGGTGTTGTTGACCGACTCATCAAAATTTTCTGTTCTCATTGTTGGGAGTCCGACTTGGAGTGGGATGACCGCCTCCATTCCGAATGCCAAGGAAAAAGGTGTGCGACCGGTTGATCGCCGAGGCGTCGTACGATAGCCCCAGAG
This sequence comes from Rhododendron vialii, assembly GCF_030253575.1. Lineage (NCBI taxonomy): Eukaryota > Viridiplantae > Streptophyta > Magnoliopsida > Ericales > Ericaceae > Rhododendron > Rhododendron vialii. The sequence continues at coordinate 33,123,785 of NC_080567.1, forward strand.
TACCCTGGGCAGCTCTTCGGCCCACTTTCCTCGCCGTGACTCGAGTCGTCGCTTTAGCCCGGATGAAATTGCTTTGTTTGCCGCCTCAGCCTGCCCGTTGCCCTGGGGGTAAGCCGGAGTGGACGTGTCCCATTTGATACCGTATTCGTCAAGCAGAGCCCGGTACTTCTGTCCTGTAAACTGCCCTCCATTGTCAGTAATTATGGCGAACGGCACACCGAAGCGTGAGATGATGTTGCGCCACACAAAGCGGATGACGTCTGTTTCTTCGATGGTTACCAGGGGCTCGGCCTCGACCCATTTCGAGAAATAATCTGTTGCGGTTAAAAGGAACTTGAATCCACCCGGAGCGACTGGGAGCTTTCCAACGATATCCATGCCCCATTGGGAGAAGGGCCAGGGGCTGGTGAGAGGGCTCAGGTCCCGGGCCGGCTGATGGATAATGGGAGCGAACATCTGGCACTTTTTGCAACGCTTGACGAACTCTTCAGCGTCCTTCTTCATTGTCGGCCACCAATATCCCTGAGTGAGGGCTCGGTGGGCGAGCGATCGTCCACCGGAGTGACAACCGCTGTCACCGGCGTGAAGCTCTTCGATAATGCCCGGAACTTGATGTGGGTGTGCAACCAATAAGTACGGCCCGGTAAACGATCTTCGGTAAAGCTTACCGTTGGGATTGAGCCAGAAGAGGGCAGCTTTGTTGCGGAGTCGGTGGGCGTCCTTTTTGTCGGTGGGAAGGGAGTCTTCCCTTAGGTAAAGGACGATTTCATCCATCCAGCTCGGACCGAGCTCTATGTTGAGTACTTCCTTCTGTAGGTCTTCGAGTTCAAAACTGGGCTTGTCAATAGAATTGAAGGAAATGGATCGGTGCCCAGTGCATGAGAATGCCGAAGCGAGACCTGCCAGGGCGTCGGCGTGGGCGTTCTGTTCCCTTGAAATATGCTCGACTCTGATTGCTTTAAAGCGTTGAATGAGCTGGACAGCGGCGCTTAGGTAGGTACGCATGCGGTCATCCCGAGCTTCGTATTCTTCAGAGAGTTGGTTAACCACCAACTGGGAGTCGCTGTAAACGACGAGCTCTTCGATGCCAATGGCTTCGGCAGTCTTGAGTCCGGAGATTAACGCCTCATATTCGGCCTCGTTGTTAGAGGCTGGGAAATTGATGGAGAAGGAGCTTTCGTGCAAGACACCGGAGGGTGAGAGAAGAACGACGCCCGCACCTGCGCCTCGGCTGTTGGATGCGCCATCGACGTACATTTTCCATACATCTCCGTGAAAGAGCTGCCAAGCTGTGCTAGGGTTGGCCTGGAGTACTGCTTCGGTGCTCGGTGGGGGTGCCGAAGCAGATACGTTGGGCGGTGTAAGCTCTGCGATGAAGTCAGCCAGAACCTGAGCCTTTATTGCTGTCCGAGGCTGAAAGTGGATTTCGAAATTGGCAATCTCAACGGCCCATTGTGAAATTCGGTTGGAGAGATCGGCCTTTCGGAGAAGAGATTTGAGGGGGAACTCGGTCAAGATGATGATGCGATGAGACTGGAAATACGGGGCAAGCTTTCGGGAGGCTGAGATTAGGGCGAGCACGAGCTTCTCCAGGGGGAGGTAGCGCGTCTCGGCGGGAGTCATGGTTTTGCTGGAGTAGTAGATTGGCTGGTGCTCCCGACCCTCCTGTCGGACGAGCACCGAGCTGACGGCGTGCGGGGAGACAGCTAGATAGAGGAACAGGTCTTCCTGGTCCCTTGGAGTGACGAGGAGTGGAGCCGTGGAAAGATACTCCTTTAGTCGCTGGAGGGCTCGGTCACATTCTTCTGTCCAGTTGAAGCTTCGTCGGCTGCCCTTTAGTAGAGCGAAAAATGGCTGACATTTGTCCGAGGAGCGACTTATAAACCGATTCAGAGCAGCAGCCATCCCGGTTAGACGCTGAACATCGCGCTTGTTGTGGGGAGCCGAGAGCTGATCAATTGCTTGAATTTGGGAAGGATCGGCCTCAATACCGCGCCGGGAGACGAGATGGCCGAGAAATTTGCCGGAGCTGACGCCGAAGACACATTTCTCGGCATTGAGGCGGAGTTTGTGGCGCTTTAGTATCTCGAAGACTTCGGCAAGGTGGGTTAGATGATCACCGGCACGAAGACTTTTAACCACCATGTCGTCAATGTATGCCAGCATAGTGTCGCCCAGTAATTGCTCGAACATCTTGGTTATCATTCGCTGGAAGGTTGCTCCGGCATTTTTCAAACCGAAGGGCATTACGAGGTAACCGAAGATCCCGTGGGGGGTAATGAAGGCGGTGTTCTCGATATCGCCTTCGCTCATGGCGATCTGGTGGTAGCCCCGGTACGCATCCAAAAAGCTGAGTCGCTCGTGGCCAGAGGTGGCGTCGACAAGCTGGTCGATTCGGGGAAGAGGAAAGAAGTCCTTCGGGCAAGCATCGTTAAGGTTGGAGTAGACGACGCAGACACGCCATTTGCCATTTTTCTTCTTGACTACGACGGTGTTAGCCAACCACTTGGGGTACTGGACCTCTCTGATTGCCCTAGCGTTTAGGAGTCGGTTGACTTCTTCAATGACGGCCTCGGAGTGAATGGGAGAGGACCGTCGTGCCTTCTGTACGACCGGTCGCTTGGCTTTGTCGATGTTGAGCTCGTGGCAGATAAAAGAGGGGTCGAGCCCCGGCATCTCGTAGGGAGTCCAGGCGAACACTTCAATGTTTCGGTTGAGAAAAGCTACCGTCTCGTTCCGATCAGTGTCACTAAGTGAGGAACTGACAAGGAAGAAGCGGGAGCCGTCCTCGGTGATTGGGATTGTGGCCACATCTTCGACGGTTTTGTCGTCGGGGGATCTGCTGACGTCCTCCAAAACTGGGGCTTCTGGTGCTTCAATGAGATTCACCCGGGGGGTCTGCTTGGTGCTTCGGACAGCGTTGACGTAGCACTGCTTGGCCGCGGTCTGGTCTCCGTACAGGTCTTCCTGGTGCCCGTTAGTGCCGATGAAACGTACCACTTGGTGATAAGTGGAAGCAATCGCTTTAAGCCTATGCAGCCAGGTTCGACCGACAATGGCGTTGTAAGGGCCAGGGACGTCGACCACCACAAAGTCTATTTCAAGCGTTACCGAGCCGGCACGGACAGGAAGAGTGATCATACCGATGGGCCAGACAGGAGCTCCGTTGAAGCCGATAAGGGGAACTTCGGAAGGACGGAGGTCGGTCTCGGGAATCTTCAGATCCTTGAAAAGGGAGTAGTACATGACTTCGGCCGAGCTGCCCTGGTCTACGAGGACGCGACGGACATTGAAATTTCCGATGCGTAGCGTGACCACGAGGGCGTCGTTGTGGGGAAGTTGGACACGGTCGAGATCCTTCTCGGTAAACGTTATCGTCCATTTGGAGCCGTCGTCGGTTCTTGGGCGCTTCGGTTCGGGGCCAACTATCATGACCTGCTTGGAGGAGGAGGCTTCATTCAATTCTGCCCGGATGACTCGAGCGGCTTCGGGGTTCAAGGGACCATGTATGACGTTGATTGTCTGTACCTCTTCCTCGGTATGTGATTCGGTCCTCTGTGTCCGAGCCGTCGTCTTCTCGTGATCGATGAAGTTTCCGAGGTGGCCACCAGCAACAAGCTGTTCCAAGTAGGCCTTGAAGGGCTTGCATGCTGTGGTGAAGTGACCTTGCTCGCTATGGTAGCTGCATCGAACGATGGGATTCTTGATTTTCCCATTTTCGGTTCCGAGCTTTTGATTGGGGAAGGAGAAAAAAGGCTGATCCTTCACTTGATCAATGATCCGGTAGATGGGAATGGTGAAGACGGTCTTTTCGGCGTTGAAGTCGCTTGGCTTCGGCCCCCTCCTCGGCGACTGCTTGATCGTGTTGACCTGTTTCTTCGAGGTTGAGACAGGTGCGGGGGCCGGTATGGATACCGAAGTGTTCAACGCTTTTGAACTTGTAGGCTTCCCGATGCCTCTCTCTGCCTTGGACTCGATGAGCTGACACCAGTTCTCGATTCGAGTCATAAGGTCCTTCATAGAGTTCGGCTTATGGCGAGCGAGGTCGTCGTAGACTTGCTCGTCCTGGGATGTGAGACCGAGCTTGAATCCTCGGGCAGAGATGACACCGTCGCAACCTTCTATCTCATTGAACAACTCCCAATAACAGCCGGCGTACTGCCGAAGCGTTTCGTCGTTCCTCTTACGGAGGGCTAAGAGGGAGTCGATCTCCTTCTCGTGCTTGTTGCTCGTTACGAACCGTGCCATGAAGGCGTCACAGAGGGAATCGAACGAGGAGATTGACCGAGCCGGGAGTTGATTGAACCAGGTGAGGCCCAGGTTGCCGAGGCTTGCTGGAAACACTTTGCACAGGAAAGCATCATCCGAGGGTTCATTCCGAAGAAATAGAGACATGACGGTTTTATACTGGACCAGATGAGTGTACGCCTCGGTCTTGCCGTCATATTTTGCGAACTTGGGTTGGGAGAATCCTTTGGGTGGGGTAACCGAGTCGATCTCTCTTGTGAATGGAGAGGTCGAGAGTCGTGCAAGTCGCGCATCGCGATGAGGTCGGATCGAACGGTCGGGGCCGTCTGGACGCTCAGTCGCTGTACGCTTCTTGGGGACGAGTTTGTCCAATCGTTCGTGCTCCTTTCTCTTTGGATCGATACTAACCGTTTTTCTGGGAAAACGCTCCTGGCGATGATGTCGGTAGCTATCCCGAGCGGAAGCCTCGAGGCGCTCGGTGACCGGGCTCCTGCTGTTTGCAACGCCGGGGTGCGAGACGATGGGACTTCTGGCTCGGGGGCCCTTCAGGCGCTCCCGGTATCCTCTAGTCTGGATCTCGACAAGGCCGTCATCTCCCCTGGATGCCCTTGTGAGGCTAGGGGTAGATTCCCGGCATGTCCTGCCCACAAGGACGGAGTGGGTGGAGGAGGCAGAGACGCTCCCACCACCGAGCCTGTCAAAGGCCGATGGCCTCCTTCGAAGTTGCGCAGGAGAGCGAGAACGGTCTCTGCGCGATGTTTCTTTTGGGGCTCGTGTGTCCACCGGTCTTGGTGACTCAAGACGATCCTTGACTGAAGGACGGGATCTGTGCTCTAGCAGGTGACCGGCTTCGTGACTGCGTGGGGGGGTGCGACGGTTTGTTCTTCCGCCGCGGCTCCCGGAGGAATGAGATGGGGAGATGAGGAGGTGTTTAATCTCTGCCAACTCGTCTCGGACGTGTCTGTCGCGGTCTACAACCGTCGTGAGATCATCGATTTTGCGCTCGAGATGGCGGATGTAGGAGTGGAGCTCGGAGGATGGGCCTGCGTCTGGAGCTGATGCTCCGGCGCCAACTCCGATGGATATGTGGTTCTTTCCATGGGCCGCCGCTCCTCCAGAAGCCAGGCTGTGGTCCACGAGGGAACCGAGCCCGTGGGCGGTACCACCGTGATGTGCGTCGTCGATCTCCACCATGTTTGATTCTGGATGTTTTAACGGAGCAGATGGGGGGAAGTGAAAGTTGAAAGGATGGCTAGGTCCCCAGCGGAGTCGCCAATTGTAGGGGTTCGATTTAGGAGGAAGGACCTTCGCCTGAACTTGTACTTCACTTCCGCTGCTCCGTTCCTCCGCCGATGGACCTGCAACAAGTCACTAAGGCTGGAATAGCTCTGTGACCCTCCGACGATCAAGTTAGATGTAAGGAGAGTTGCTTTTAGGTCTAGGGTTAGGGGAAGATGGCATACCTCTCAAAGATGAATATCCCTTTGTATTTATAGACCTAGGTTAACTTGGGCTCCAAGCCAGTGCGTGGAGGTCACGCTTAGGTAACCGCCCTTGGTGACATCATAGATGACGCCACGGGATAAGACGGTTACGAAGCACATGGGCAGATGATCCTTTTCGCCACGTATCGCTCATGGTCCCCTCCTGCTATGCTGCATTCTGCCAAAAGTCCCAAGCGGAATGTACACCTCGGTAACTAGCCGAAGTGTAAACAGGAGACTTGACTCCGAGCGAGTAAACAGAAAGATATACACAGGCCCATGTCAATATGAGGCCTCGGTTGATGGTGGTCCGGTTATATTACCGAGACGATTACCGAAGCCTCCACAACATCCATAACATTTGCCGGCGGAGATTCTAGACACAAATGTTTGGGACACAGAACGTGTTCGAAATTATTCAATTTCACACAAAGTTCACACTTATTCCATGCAGGAGAGAGAGTTAAGGAGAGTGCTTCGTTTTAATTTAAGTAACAACATTCTTATAAAATGTCACATAGGAGAGAGAGTCAAGGAGAGAATTTCGTTTTAAATAATTAGGTAATTAGATTCTGATAGAATATAGGTAGATAGATTGTTAATGGAGGATATGGGTCTTGTCCACAAAGTGATTGAAGAATTGGAAGGTGAGATGGTTCTGTCAATCTAAGGGCAGAACATGTTATGCTAATGTGGAGTGGAGGAGAGTGAAGAGTCAGCAGACAATTTTTATGGATGTTTCTATCGGAAATTGAAGGAGACAATTTTTCGTCCTTAACGCGTGTCACCGCCTTGTCGGTTCCAGCCTAATTTTCAATTCTACCCTTTTCCATTCTTAAGCTAATTTCCATTACGTACGACAACAGCGTTTCTTCCATTCTTAACATTCTTAAAGCAAGGCCTTCTTGATCTCTCCTCAACCAGCACCCCCGCCGCGCCCCTCCCTCCCCCCCGCTCTCTCTCTCTCTCTCTCTCTCCCTCTCTCCACTTCGTTCATTTCTGGCTTCGGATCTGATTATCCCCAGGTCTCAATTATGGCTGAGAAGGTTTGTTTGTAAACACCATTTCCCTCTAACTCTATATACATAAATACCACAAGAGATATATAGTTTAGCTTTTTCTGTGGTCGTGGAGTAATTGCTTTTTTTAGCAATATATATACATATATATATATAGAGAGAGTCCTTTTCAGGTCCGGTCGTCCAGATTTTCTTATGATCCGAATTTGTGTCTTAGCTCCCATTTTCCGATCGATTTATGATGATCCGAGCTGCTCAATGTATTCAGAACGTGATTTTAAGGGTACCCGCTAGAAATCAAAAAAAAAAAGAGACTAGGAAGGGCTTGATCTGAGCAGTTTTTTCTGAACCGTTCAATAAAAAAACTGCTCGGATCAAGCCCTTTCTGGTCATTTTTTTTTGTGATTTCTCGCGCGTACCCTTAAAATCATGTTCTGATCACATTAAGCTGCTCGGATCATCGTAAATCGATCGAGAAATGAAAATCCGGACCATAAGAAAATCCGGGCGAGTGGATCTGGAAATTTCTTTCTCTCTCTCTCTCTCTCTCTCTCTCTCTCTCTCTCTCTCTCTCTCTCTCTCTCTCTCTATATATATATATATATATATATTCTTTATTTTGTTCATTGTCTACTCCACCAATCCTGATTCTATTTCTTCTCAATTATACATCTCCTATGATAGACCACTGAGTTAATATCCCCTGCTTCCGTAATATCCCCTGCTTCCAAGCAGTGCTGTTCACAGGAACGGAGGGAAAGGGGGGCACGTGGGGGCAAGTGCCCCCGCTCAAAACTAAAATAATTTTGTTATATTTTTGTATATTTTGCATAATTATAAAATTAAATGTGCTACTACACATAAACAAGTACATATATCTTGAAAATATACATATAAAACTAGTTTATGTTTCAATTTCGTCATATGGTGCATTTATACTTGTTGATTTTCAAACTATTTGCCTACTTTGATCGATTCTTTTTTAATTGTACTTATTTTCGATTCTTTCTTAATTGTACTTATTTTTACCCATCTAAGAGCAATATTTTAAAATAATTTCATTAATAAAACTATATCGATCATTCTAAAACTTGTTGATGTTCATATAAAACATACTCTCAAATTTTGTCTGAGATTTTGTGCTTATTTTTATATAATTTAGGTGAAAGTATGTATTATATATTTTTGTAGTTTGTATTGCATGCCTTAATTATGTAATAATCTTATTGTGGTTAACTAAAAAAATAAATTTTCGCCACTATGATTAACAAGGTGCCCCCACTAAACAACATTTCTGAATCTGTCCCTGGTTGTTCATATGTAACTCTTGTATTTTGTCTTTTCAATCGTGTAACAGGTTACAACAATGGTGCTGAAGGTGGACGTTCAGTGTCCTAGTTGCTACAGGAAGATCAAGAAAGTTCTTGCCAAATTTCCCCGTGAGACCCGCACCTATTATTATTATTATTTATTCATTATTTCTTTATTCATACCTCCGGTATATTTATCGATGGGAGAATGATTTTTACACTACTTTTCTTGCTTTCATTCACACGAAACAACAAATAGTACAAAATTGTTATCTGTACATAAAAATCAAATAAAGAGGTAAGAAGAATTTGATGCATTTACGTGAATAAAGATGAGAACAAGAGTACAACAAGATAAAAAGTAAGTACAACAACTACTATTTGCTTTTCGATATTTTCAAAACTTTTCGTATAAGAAACTGACTTTTGTTCGATGTCAAACTTTTGGGAACAAATTATAGAAATTCGAAGCCAGGCTTATGACGAGAAGCAGAATACGGTGACGATCACTGTAGTATGCTGCAGCCCGGAGAAGATTCGTGACAAGTTATGTTGCAAAGGTGGGAAAACAATCAAGAGCATTGAGATCAAACTGCCTCCAAAACCCGAAAAGCCCCCCCCACAAGCCCCCGGAGCCCCCTGTTTATGTACCGGT